>NW_025877153.1:0-1562 GCF_002878395.1 Capsicum annuum
GCTTCTGTTTGTGCGGTCCTATGAGTGTTGAGTCCTTAGGGGGAAGTCGATACTTTTTGCTTTTTACTGATGACTATAGTCGTATAAGTTGGTTATATTTCTTAAAATTTAAATCTGAAACATTTGGCAATTTCAAGAAATTTAAATCTTTTGTTGAGAGGCAAAATGGATGTAGGCTCAAAACTCTTTGGACAGATAGAGGTGGTGAGCTTATGTCTAAAGAATTCAGTTCTTTTTGTGAAGAAAATGGAATACATCGGGAGCTCACAGCACCTTTTACACCAGAGTAGAATGGTGTAGCCGAACGAAAGAACCGCACAGTTGTTGAGATAGGCAGAAGCATGATGGAAGGGAGAAGTTTACCGAAATGTTTTTGGGCTGAAGCTGTTTCCACTGCAATCTATTTGCTGAATACTTCCCCTACCAAGGCTGTATATAATCAAACACTGTATGAAGCTTGGAGAGGTAACAAGTCCAAGGTAAGCCACTTACGTGTCTTTGGTTTTATAGCTTATGCGTTGGTAAATTCACAAGATCGACGTAAGCTTGATGAAAAATATAAAAAATATATCTTTGTTGGATATAGTACACAATCCAAGGCTTATAAGCTATATAATCTAATGAGTGGAAAAATTACGGTCAATAGAAATGTTGTGTTTAATGAAGATTCAAGATGGAACTTTAATTCTAAGAATGAAATTTCAAATATTCAATTATTGCCTTCTGACAATATTGTTGATCAAGAGTATGTAGCAGATCCTGGTTTGGCAGGTCCATCGACTACCTTATCAGTTGCACCACCAACTTCTCCAATATTAGAAGAACCTTCAGCTGAGCCAACTCCATTAAAAAGATCAACAAGGGATAGAAAACCAAATCCCAAATATGCTGACAGTAGATCTTGTACTTTTGCTTTACTTGTTTAAGATCCTATTTTCTTTAAAGATGCCGAAGGAGAGGATAAATGATGTAAAGCTATGGAGAAAGAGCTGTTATCTATTCAAAAGAATCAAACTTGGAACTTGGTAAATTTGCCCAAAGGAAAGAAGGATATTGGGCTCAAATAGGTGTTTAGAACCAAATATCATGCAGATGGCAGTATTCAAAAACACAAGGCAAGGCTTGTTGCAAAGGGTTATTCTCAACAGCAAGGTATTGACTTCGACGAAGCTTTTTCTCCTGTTGCCCTCTTTGAAACTGTGAGAACCTTTTTAGCCTTAGCTGCAAAATTAAATTGGCCAGTGTACCAATTTGATGTTAAATCCGCCTTTTTAAATTGTGATTTGGAAGAGGAAGTTTATGTCTCACAACCTGAAGGTTTTGTAGTAAATGGTAAAGAAGATAGGGTTTACAGGTTAAAAAAGGCACTTTATGGCTTGAAGCAAGCGCCGCGGGCATGGTACTTCAAAATTGATTCTTATTTCCAGGAGAGTGTCTTTGAAAGGAGTAACAATGAGACTACTCTTTATATTAAAAGAGGAGGTAAAAATGATTTTCTGGTTGTATGTCTTTATATAGACGATATAATATATATGGGTTCAAGTGAGTCTATTGTCACTGAA
>NW_025877154.1:0-2285 GCF_002878395.1 Capsicum annuum
AACCGACCACAAGTGGTCGGTTTTATTTAAATTAATTATTTAATTTAAATACAAAATCGACCACATGTGGTCTGTTTTTTATAAATTAATTAATTAATTTTAAAATAAAACCGACCACTTGTGGTCGGTTTATTTTAATTATTTTTATTTTTAAACTCTTTTTTTCTATTTTAATAAAATAATAATGTATTTTAAAAATATATATATTTTTTAAAAAACCGACCACTCGTAATCGATTTTTAAAAAGCTACCACTATTTTACCGACCACGCACTTTGGTCGGTTTTGTAGTCGGAGTTTGAGAAAAACCGACTACTTGCTATCGGTCTTTGTGGTCAGTTTTCTTTATTTTTTTAGTAGTGCAAAGCCTTTCTCAGTATTGCCTCAATCATAAGTAACTTCTACGATAGCTATCAATATAAGTTGTAACACTTTAGCAGACATGTTGAGAATACTCTTAACAATCTGTTTTTTCACGTGGTGAGTTTCCTTTCAAGCATTTAGGTGTAGCATTGTCTAAAACAGATATAAATTCCTAATATAGTTTTTTTTTTCTTTTTTACGCCTTCGCTAATAGTTTTGTGGTTCTAGACAACCTGAATATGAAGGGGTTCAACAATTACTATTTATAAAGATCCCAACAAGTCACGTCAGTTCAGATGCAGCATACATGAAGGGGTTCAACAATTACTATTTATAGAGATCCCAACATGTCACGTCAGTTCAGACGCAGCGTAGCATCATGGTAGTGCTCAATTCCCTTTTCATTTGGGAGTATTGACTTGTCACAAATGTTGCACCTCGTCATGCAGCAAATCGAACCACCGGAACTAAAGTCACGGTTGCTGGCTAAAATTATGGAAGAATTAGCATTACATTTTTATTTTTCCACTACTTGTCTTTGTTATAGGGTAAGAAAGTGGGGCCTTTATGCCAAAAAGACTCTTTATCCAAACTATTTTGTTAAATACCCACTAGTTTTAAATCCTTTGCCAAATACCCACTTAATTCCACCTCACCACCAACTTTTTCAACTTAACAATTTCAGCCCCAACCTTTATAACAATTCACTTTAACCCAATACTTCCAACTTAATAAATTTACCCACAAGTTTCTAATAATACACTTCAACCCACTCCATCATCCACCACTATATATATAAAAATAATATCTAGGTTTCCAAAAATATTAAAAAAAATAATTCCAAAATCTAAAAATAGAAAGTGGTTATTTTTTTCACCAAAAAGCTCCGATTCCGACCACTTTTTTGGCATTATTTTTCGGCGATCAACTTAAATTAGTCCACAAACATCATAAGCTTGTCCATTGCATCCATTGTTACCCCATTTGTTTCCTATCTTCTCAAACACACTTTCCACCATTGTTAAAAAGCGTTAAATCACTCACATTACTCAAAACCACTTTAGAAAGTGCATTACAGCAGCTCAGGCAACTCCAAGTTCATTTCTTTATTCCATAAACCCAACAATCATTGATTACAAGCAATTTTTGCAATTTTAAGTATTTGTACGGAAATCTGTGCAGTCATCGACCCGTCCTCGCCAGTCATCGACCGTGCATACAACACGACATAGACCATAAGCATAATCTACCATCGATCGAAGCTTAATTCTAGGATGTCTATTGCAGAATTTGTTCTGGTTTCTGGTGATTTTATGGGAGAATGGGTGAGACTTCGAAAGGTTAGAAATGGAGATCATTTACCAAGGTGACAATTCCCATTCCTGTTCACCGCAATAGTTCGTACGAGCGGGGATCTAGATTGCGCGCCGAGCGACGTGGTGATTAGTTATGTAATGCATTCGAGGGAAAAGATGAATCCTACGATCATAAATAGCAATGTACCGTGTGCTGACGTACATAATGGATGCTGATGCAGATGGCTTTAGGCCAATTTTGAGGATAAATGTGGTTGAGAGGTCCTTTAAAGGACCGTGAATTCACCAGCACCCCACCATGGCGCCCGGTAGTCGACGATAATTTGATCGACGACGATTTAAATGATTATGAGAACGATGTCGATGATACAATTAATATGGAAGATTATTCTATGCATATGGAAGACTTTTCATCGAACTCGCAAGATGATGAAGAAGACCGTGAAATGGAATCATAAGCAGGACACTCCTTCACTGATGGAACCAATTTCTATTGTGGTCAAACATTTACCGATAAAAAAGAGATGAAAATGCAACTAGACGTAGCAGCGGTGAGGCAGTCTTTTGAATATTATATGGAGAAGAGTTGCACGAAATTGATGAAGGC
>NW_025877155.1:0-3591 GCF_002878395.1 Capsicum annuum
GTTAAATGTTCAACCTTAGTTGTTTTAAATTTTTTAAATAATGGTTGATTACACCTTGTTTAGATTGTAATTTCCTATCAATCTATACTATATCATTTTAGGTGGTTCACACTCCATCTCCTTGTTCCATGTGGTTTTGTTTTCGAAGTTTGTGCATATGTTACTTGTCCAGCCAATCTGATTTTGATGAGTGGTGTTTTGAGACACACGTATTACGACCCAATCCCTCGGTTGGGATACTCGGATTCTGACGTTCTTTACCTTCCGGTTGTAGTGCTAGGCAACTTATTATTGTTAGTTCATAGTTCATGGCGGTGGCGTTTTCATTTCCCTCTCCCAAGTATATCTTAGGTTCACTCAACAAATCTATATAGATATTTCAACAAAAAATGCAGCATCAGCTCCATAAACTACTGTGTTACTTAGTGGTTTCACCTGTTGGAATTCAGACAATTGTTTGATATATAATTTTCTATATATAAAAATGAAAATGTTCTGTTTTCACCCTACTTATATAAATTGAGCAAAGAAGTAGAAGAACACAAAAAATTTTCTGGTAATAAGGATATATATATATATTTGTTGAAAAGTAATACCTCAAGATCATTCAAAAATCACTCACTTTCCGTTCATCCGATACTCAAGGTTAAAATTGGAAAACGGACCCTTAGTAATAATTCTAAAAAAACATATATTTTGGACAAGGTTAAAAGGCACAATGCATAAACGTTCCCTTTTAACTTGGTCTCAACCGGCATCTATATCCTGCAACTTTGGTTGCATGTACACAAGTAAGAACTTAAACTACCATAAAATTGAACAAGTAAACAAACACGTCTTAGATGACAAATCGCTACATATAATGTATAAGATCTCTTATGGAGGTGTGAGGTCTTTTGGAAAAACGTTGCGGGCTTAGATCAAGCAGACAATATCACACCTTGTTAAGAGTATATTTGGATTGAGTTTCCAATCATCACGGAGCCATGATAGAGGTAGAGTATTACTTATCGATAAGGAGCAGCATAGTAACCTTTACTTAGACCTTGTATCTATATTAGAAAATTCACTAAATATGTATAAATATTTAACTGCAAATTCAATATCTAAGACTAAATAAGTTCCTTATTGATTCTGTTGAAAATTGATTTAGTTATTTTAGTTAATAAGTTGTTTAGAATTAAGATAAGTTTGAATTTTAAATTTTAGGTTAGGTTGTTTTAGTTGTTGAGAAATTTTAGGTTTTCGAATTTGAAATTATGCACATTTGTTATTTCAAGTTGGCTATTTAAAGCCCCCTCTTATGCTTAGTAAAATTATTGGAAAGCCATTGAAAGCTTGAAAGTTATTTCAATCTGAAGAGAGTCATTTTAACCCCTTTTCGCTACCCCATTTTTTTTTTTTTTTAAAAAAAAACAGTGGTATCAAAGTCTCATTGATCTTACGGGATTTGTGAGTTCTTCCAAAGCGCTACCATATCGTTTTCAACTTTAACCCATCAAGGCTACCCATTTTAACCCGTCAGGGCTACCATCTTTCAACCCGTGCTTATTTTCAAAGCGTAGTGCTATTTTTAAACTAAAAAGATGTCGATCAGCAGTCTCTCTTTGAATACCTCAAAAAATTTCACCGATAAAAACTATCTAATTTGGTCTGTGAAGAAATCATATCTTGAAACCTATCCTTTATGTGATGTTTTGAAGGATGAAAAAACCTTATAACAGATTGCAAAGCCTATGAAAGTACTTTCAAAGAATCGATTGTTGATGGTGTTTTCCAGAAAAGAATCAAAAGAAAGAAGAGAAAGATCAATATCAAAAAGAAAAAGTGCAAATTCAAAAAAATTTAAAAATTTAGCATCCACTACCGGAGTAAAAATTGAAGAGGAGCAGTTTTTTAAATTGCAGTAACTAAATCAGAGGAGTGTTGAAAATTGATTTAGTTACTGCAGTAAATTTTAGTTAATAAGCTGTTTAGAATTAAGATACATTTAAATTTTAAATTTTAGGTTAGATTATTGTTTTAGTTGTTGAGAAATTTTAGGTTTTTGAATTTGAAATTATGCAGATTTGTTATTTCAAGTTGGCTATTTAAAGCCTTCTTATGCTGAATAAAATTATTGGAAAGCCCTTTTCGCTGCCTCATCTTTTTTTTTAAAAAAAAAAAAAAAACAACAAATTCTTGCATGTATTTATGAGTTGTCTTTTGGAGCTGACTTAGGTCCAATTGTCATATCTTGGCTTGATAGTTGCCAAATCCACCAATTCCTGTTACTATGCGTCATAATGTTGAAATCCTCGTGTTATGTATCTACGCTCTAGTTTCATGTTCCGAGTGTGTGCAGGTGTAGGAATATGAAGTCCTGTGTTAGTTGAGGGAATGCGTTGTGGTCTCCTTGCTAACAAGTTTTTGAAAAGCTTTCCAGCTAGTTAATGCGATTCATTATTTGCGTAAACTAATAGTATTCAATACAATGCGAAACTTAAATGACTAAGTAGATATGCACGTAAATACAAATATACTTCCCATCCTGGTGTTACACCTTATGTTTAAGCTCAAATGATAGTTGTAAGTCGAGGTGTTATGGCTGCATAATTGAGCTTCTTTTGCTTCAAATTTAATTGGAAATCAACTTGAAATGATACGTATATCTATTACGTTTTAAATTCTTTCCCTTCATCAGTTTCACACGTTAAAATTCTTCCTTTTTCCATCTGCTTAACACGTTAAAAACCTCTCTGCTCCATCAGTTTCACACATCTCCTTCTCCATCACCTTCGCACATCTCTTTCTCCATGAGTTTTGCATGTCTCATTCTCCATATCTTTTATTCAATATTCCATCACTAAAATATTCCTTTACCTCTTCTCAAACGTTGCTACAACAATCTCAAGAGAATTGGTTCAACAAAACAAGTTCACATCTCCTCTTCCAATCTCAAGTTTCTCAATGTTTAGAGATATGTTGAACCGTCCCTTCATGTATTCTGTAAGTTTTATTGTTCCTCTCAATTCAAATTTCTTTTAACATGTTTTAAATAAGTTTTCTCGAAAATCTGGAATTTCTTTATCTTTGTCAATTAAATTAGTTCATTACATAAAATTTTCTGGAAAATCACTCTCGATCATGAATGAAACTCATTAAATCCTATGAATTATTGCGAGATTTGTGAATTCTGTATATATCATGAAACTATTGGAATCCGTGAACCTAGTGGTTATTGATTTATGATTTGAAATTTGTAGCATGAATTATATTGACTCTAACGAAAATTCGTTCAACTTGGGAACTTGGTTGTTGATGGACTGCTTGTTTTGTAGTCTTTGTAATGACCCTCTGTTGATTTTTCTTGTAACCAAAGGATACCAATTTTTAGTTGTCTTGCTAAGATAAAGCTTCAATGCAAACTATTTAGACAGAAGCATAGTTCGCTGTTCGTGAATTGAAGGAACCTCTTGATACATATATGCCCCTCATGCTCCAACTTTACAAAAGAAGAATTAATTACTTATAGAACACTTATTCGAATGCATAGATTCAATAGCTTACTGAAGAACGTTGTAGTAATTTAGATTTCAATCACACATCTAA
>NW_025877156.1:0-1205 GCF_002878395.1 Capsicum annuum
TTTTTACAAAATATAGTTGAGAGCCATTATAAAGCAATTTCGTATCAAATCATTTGAAAGCACATGGGTGTAATGCAATAATTTCTCAACAACAATGAAATGAAACTGAGCTAGGTGGAATACCTTACATAATTTACACCAACTGTTAAACCCCGGTTGCCGCCGAGATTAGAGTATACGTGAGGGGAAGATACACAAGATCACACAGCATGGTGTCTCGACCCAATGGTAGTGCCCAAGATCACTTAGCCCGGGCTCCTACCTATAGTCTCAATTTGGGAATGACATGAAGTCAAGTACATAATATCACTTAGCCTGGTACTAATATTCCGTGTTGGCAAACACGTTTTTCCAGTGATGAGCCCTTGTGTCTCAAACGCCTTCTTCGGGCATCCACCTTTCTCATGTAAAATCAATGCATTCAAATTTTATCTTATTCAATCACATATCGTATTCTAAACGGTATCGTCATCCCCGACTTGCAAGTCATCAATATCACATACACATATGCATAATCATGTAAAAACCAAGGTGGTTCATCATTTACAAAGTGGTGAACAATATTTATTTCAAATTCATGCTCTCTTTTTTTGATCACAATATAATATGGAGTATCGAAAAATTATCATGGGAATTTGAAAATAATTTATCATTCATATTTATCAAACTTCCATGGAAAATCTCAAATCACATATGCATGGTTTCAACCATTGAAGTATATAGGCAAACAATTCCCATGACATAAAGAAAATGACTTAGAAATCGTATTGAAAGCAAGATATTAATATTTGATTGAAAACCCCCATTTAAAAGCATGCATGATCATAAAAACTACACCCTTGAGATTTTAGGATAACCCCACGTACCTCTATTTCCAAGGATAATAGATGTTTCTTGAAGCTTGCGGATTGGTGATTCCAAATATGTAATTATCTTTGAAAACCTACGATCAAATCTCAAACTATTTGGGTTTTTATTTTGAAACCCTAAGGATAACCTTGAACACTTTTGATGAAAGAATATGTATTTTGGGGTCCTTGGAACTAGATTTCGTGTTTTAGGGCTAAGTAAGGGTGGAAAAGGACCACTTTGTCCTCAACACGGAGTGTTTAAGTCACTAGATTTCTTTACATAGGCGTCGCCCATCCCATTGCCTATGTTCACATAGGCGCCGCCTAGGCTATCACCTATGTTTACATAGGAGC
>NW_025877157.1:0-4472 GCF_002878395.1 Capsicum annuum
ACCAGAATATCCAAAAATACCCACATGCCTTCTAATAGAGTCGTGGTTGGATGGTGGTGGTGATTATCCTTTAGCTCGCGTCCAAAGAGTTTGACGTCCCTCTTTAGACTATGTCCCGTTTTGCTACTAAGAAAGAGTTCCACGTTGTGCTGCGTCCATTCTGGAGTCGTCCACACCTGTGGGTTTGATTTGAGATTTTCATCCTCTCGGATGCTCTCGACAATATCTCAAACAAAATTGTTAGGGCTAAGCATAATTCACGAAAGAGGCATATAGTTTTTTACCATATCTCCACGTGAGTTGTTGTCTAAGAAACGAAGTCATCTTTCTATGTACCTGTTTTGGAATGAAATAACTGGCAACAATAAATACAACAACCCTCTTGGTTGTTGTATAATTATGATATTTGTCGGTTGAATATGCCTTTAGAGTGGGGTGACCCCTTTGGACACCGACGATACTTTTTGCAGAACGGTCCCTACAACCGTGTAATCTTATGCTGGTGTGGCAACCCTTTTGGTTACCTATATTACTTGTTGTATGTGGAATGATGAACTCTCCGGTTATAGCCGATGATTGATTTATAAATTTTTCTTAAATTGTCAATCTTTGGATAATCTTGTGCATTATTTGATGTTGGATACGAGGCGACTTACAGATATCCTTTGAATTGCTAGCTTTTAGGTAATCCGACTCTGGATTAGAGATGGCTTACAAATATCCCTCCAATCGCTAGCTTTCAGGTGTTCCTGCACATCATTCGACCTTGGATACAATATGACTTATAGATAATCCCTCAAATTGTTAGTCTTTGGGTAATCCTGCACATAATCGATCTTGGTTATGACGCGTCTTATAGAGAATCCTTGGACGTGTCAATTTTCTAATCTTGCATATTCTCCGGTAAGGATTTAGTTGCGACTTACGGATAACCTTTGAACTATAGACTTTTGGGCGATCTTGCACATTATTCGGTTAGGATGTTGTTGTGGCTTACGGATGACCTACCTACAGACTATCAACTCATAGGTGATCTTGGACACTATCCTATTTCAAATAATATGGCTTATAGATGACCCTCAAATTGTCAATTGCTAGGAAACCTTATATATCATTCATCCTTAGATTGTGACTTGAAGGCCTCCCTTCAAATCGTGCGCTCTTAATGCATTTAGATACTGCTTCGTGAAATGATGAGATATTGTCGACGCCAGTGTTTCTGTCTAGCGCATCAACAGATATTGAATGCCTTCTGGGGCAATGGTATGAGATGACCTTTGTGGCAATGATATGTAAATGCCCTTGGGGCAACGCCTTGCGGCAATGATATGTAATAGCCCTTGGGGAAACGCCTTGCGACAATGATATGTAATAGCCCTTGGGGCAATGATATGCAATAGCTCTTGAGGCAATGCCTTGCGGCTATGATATGTAATGGCCCTTGGGGCAATGATATGCAATAGCTCTTGAGGCAATGCCTTGTGGCTATGATTTGTAATGGCCCTTGGGGCAATGATATGCAATAGCTCTTGAGGCAATGCCTTGCGGCTATGATGTGTAATTTTACCTGACTTCATTTGTCATCGTCCTGCTTTCTACATGTACCTGTACTCAAGGTAGACGATTAGTAGACACAAAGTCGCTTTTACTAGCGAATATTTTTAGGAAACTTCTAAATACGATATGTGTAAAGAAGATACAGAGCTTTTGTTTGTCGCCTACGATATCAAGAAATGAGATGGACAAATCAAAAGGTCCTCAATAAATGGGCATTAAACCTATTTTTGGGGCTGCCTTAAAATACCGTTCTTGGGTATTAATGCTCTATTGTGGCTCCCACTTTGCTCGGAGATTTTTGAAAGAGACTCTTATTTTTGTGTATCGATCCCTGCATCCACAAAAAGGATTAGTTTGAATAAAATTACTCCGTGTTGACCTTCTTCAATTTGCTCTTTGCCATCTCTTGGGCATTCCTCCATGTTGGGACTTCCACCCTGACACTCCATCCCAAATGATGTCTAGGCAAGTACTAAATAAGTGAGTCATAAGATTTTTGAAAATAGTCTTAAATTTTTGAGAATAATTTTGAAAACTTCTGTAAATCTTAGAAAATCTCTGCCAGTCATGTCATGTACTAGCTCAACGAACGTCTTCCTCGTGGTTTTGACTATATTCGACGAATGGTTTCCAAAACTCATGATCATTGTTGGAGGGTTTCTTCAAGTAGTTCTATCATAGCCAAAAGTTGAGTCTACCTAGACTTTGTTATAGTTGGTGGCTTCCAAAGCTTGACTTTAACCTCTGGTGCTGGGGAATTTGAAATATGTTCCGACATTTGGTGGAAATTTTGAGGTCTTCCTCAAAATTTCTGCCCCAGTTTAAAGTTGTTTGAGATGATACCGATCCGAATAGATCTGAAGTTTTTGCTGATCTTCATTCTCTTTGTTGGATGTCGATCTTTTCTTGTGAATTTTCGAGATTTCTTCTCAAAAATTCTGCCCTAGTTTCCATTTCCTGGGGTTATATGACCGAGTCGTTGGGGCGCCTACGTATCCCGTTAAAGCAGGAATCAGGTCAAATGTAGTTTTGGTCTACGCTTAGAAATTAATGGGTTGACCGAAGCCGACATAGTCCGCCTACGTATCCCTTTCTTGGGAATTCAGGTCATTACGTAGTTCATACATAAAGGGAAAGGGTAGATTTTCCTAAGGGCTTGACCGAAGCCGACATAGGCCGCCTACGTATCCCTTCCTTGGGAATTCATGTCAAACGTAGTTCGTACATAAAGGAAAAGTATAAATTTTCCTAAGGGGTTGACCGAAGCCGACATAGGCCGCCTACGTATCCCGTTCTTGGGAATTCAGGTCAAACGTAGTTCGTACATAAAGGGAAAGGGCAAATTTTCCTAAGGGGTTGACCAAAACCGACATAGGCCGCGTACGTATCCTTTTCTTGGGAATTCAAGTCAAACGTAGTTCGTAGATAAACTCATAATGGCCCTAAAAATACTCTTACCACCTTACTAGGATATAAATAAGTACTTCTATGGATGACATGACGTTTGCATTGTGTTTGTCTTGATAGAACAAAGGATCAAATGTCCAATGGAGTCATCGCCTTCCTAGTTAACCACCCCGATTCCTCAAGATTAGGCTTCTTTGATTCTCGAACTCTTTGACTCTTTTGTTGACTGTTCTAGGGCTATCATTATTTTTCTTCTTGACATGACATGATAATGACAGGTTTTAAGTTACTGTTATACGACGGGCGATGAGTTATAAGTGGAGTGGAGGTCCAATTCAACAATGTTTCCTCCAATTAATCTTTCATGATTCCGATTGTCTTGGGAAATTCTTCCCTTATATTTTCCTTGTTCCATTCTCGAGACCATCGCTTACAGGGTTGAAAAATGATTGGTAGAGTCCGGTTTTACTACTAGTCATTTTTCTTTTCCAGTAACAAAGCGATAGTCAAGAAGGAGATCTCTTATTCATTTTGATCTAGTGAAGTAGGGCCATTTTGTGCCAACGCAGAGTAGTTTCTATTACCTGCAAAGTAAAAACAACTCAAATGCTGACGTGTTAGATTTCGTTAGTAATAAGTAAAGCAAGATGATAAGGTAAGAAGTAAACACGTAGAGTTGTTTCTCATCTCATGCGAATTGATCCGTGAAGTAATGATGACTCGGGGATTTTAATGAACAGGATATTGCTCAATGATATGGATAGGTGGAATTTGTCGGAAAGATTCAACTCTTCTTCTTCCTTCAAGAAAGTGGAGGACAACAGAGCTTTTGGAGATATGGGCCGTGCCGAAAAGCTGCCTATGTATCTCACGGAGGAAAAATCAGGCCCTACGTAGTTCAAACTATAGTGGCATTTTCTGATTCTAAAGTCAACTTTCCTAAAATGGTAGCGATCATTTTGGAAGTTTTAAAAATAACTACGGACTTTTCTGAGAAACTTGGGAGACTTGGAGTACTTTTGGTCAGACTTTTGTATAGTGGGGTATATTTCTGCTTGAGATGTTCTATGGAAAATGGGATTGGATCAGTTCGCCTTTGATTTGGATCAACATAACACGTATAAGCATATAAACAGTTATATTACACAAGCATATTGTAATAAACGTGTATCCTAATTAGGTGACCAGTTTGAGCCAAGGGTTTAGGCCTAACGAATTTTGAAGAAAAATATGCTTGCGTAAGGTCAATCCATTATCCTCCAACTTTTATAGACACTAAAAGGGCATAAATGCCTACAAAAGATAACAAAATAGGGATACAATCTTTAGGGAAAGGGAAATAACATGAAAGAAGACACGTTCCCACACAGGGGATAGAAAATACTAATTCCAGTGCTTCTTCTATCAACCTTTGCCTTCTTAGCTTCGTCCACTTCTTTTATTGCTGACATCCGTTGACGTTCAAACTGTGCCTTAGATGCAACCTCCCAAATCGATCAATTTCTTGC
>NW_025877158.1:0-1895 GCF_002878395.1 Capsicum annuum
AAGGTATAAATCGTATTTTAAAAAAGTACATTCAAATTTTAAACATTTTTTGTAAAAACAAAATATGATCAAATATAACTCTATGTCTAATTCTAAAAAATTCAAATAAAGTATTTTTTTTAAATTTTTTATGATCGAATGTGCACTTAATTAATTTTAAAAAGTAAACTTGATTATAAATGTATAGTACTAACACTCTTACTACAAATTGGGGCTGGTAAAAATGTCCAACCTATAAATTCTTTTTATTTGAAGGAAAATAAATGACATCCAAAACATAAAATAAAAAATAAAAAAAAAAATTTAGAGATTATTATGCAAAAAGTAGTTTTGCTTTTTTTTTTTTACAGTGAACTTATTTTAGTTACAACATGCAAAGCAGTTTGTTGATACTACTAGAATTATGATCAATCTCAAACAATAACTATAAATAGAAGAAACTAAAGGAGAGAAAAAAATTAATACCTTTTAACATCAAGTATATGTATCATTTTTCACTAGTATATCTTGTATAGTATACTTTTTTTTCTATTCTAATCATACCAATCAATTCTTGAGCCGTTTAAATTTCAACAGTGTCAAAAAGTCTATACAAATATAACTTATTATGTATATGTATATGTATATGTATATGTATATGTATATGTATATGAATCGGATAATGCTAAATGGCCATAAACCTTTGGCCATAATATGATCATAATATTAAAAAGTCTATAGTAGCCTTTTGGAATCTTTTTCTATTTTTTAAAGTCAAGGTAATTAAGCATTAAATATGTATACTCCCTATATTGCAATTTAATTGCAACACAAATTCTTAGGCAAGAATATCAATAGTCGTATACCATTAAAATACATATATTTCTTCAAAAACGTACATATTTTTTGCTAAAACTTAAACACTACGTTTACTGTCTATTTTTTTTTCTCATGTTCTTCTCCGATTTTCTTTCCATGTTACTAAAATTATCTCTATTTTTTAATTTTTTTAAGTATATGGTTAAATAAAATTAAAATATATATTTAAATAATTCTCAGGCATAATTTGTACGATATCGCAATGACGACAACTCAACATACCTTAAACCTGATAAACGTTGACACTTACAGAAATTATGCATATAGTTCACATCTGTCAAGAGGTATAAGTGTTAATCATATAACTCTTTCATCCCTATATTACGACGATTTGATAAATTGTGAATTATTACTTATATTTGTTACTAAGTGATTTCTAATAAATTATTTTTTTTATTATTAAGCTTAAATAAAATTAATATATATATATATATAATTTTCAAATATAATTTGTAAAATATTATGATAACAACAAATCACACATACTTTACACTTGGTAATCTGATAAGTCGAACCACTAGTTCACAAACCAGAATGTCATTACAGATTATTGATTTCAATTCGATTTTGAACAGTTGTAGCTAGAGTCAAGGATGTTATGTTCAAATTTAAGTACTGATTGTCTTTTACTGTCACAAATAAAATTCTTACTATGAAAGAATAAGCATTGACTGAGATCATGCTGAAATATTGAGATCTTTATCTAATTATTTTTTTAACTTGAAAAGGTGTAAAATTATACTAACTGAAATTAAGGATGTCAATCTAAATAAATGTATTTGAAACGTATCTAACAATAATGATTATGTTTTAAAATTATAAAATTATACTTAAATTAACAAATAATGAGTATGTGTGAAAATTGACAAATTCTAAACGTATCTACCACTGTATGTTTCCAAATACTGAAAATACGTTTCAGTGAAAAAATATTTAAGTATGGAGGAAAATATTTTAATAAAGAATTAGAATTAGAGAATTTTTTTACTCGTGAATTAGAATTAGTAAAAAATTATGTTTAAATCGGTTTGAAAATA
>NW_025877159.1:0-2080 GCF_002878395.1 Capsicum annuum
ATTTTTTATTATTAAAAATATAATTTCACTTAATTTTTTATTGCCGCGCGAAACGCGGTTGAGTTTTCTAGTTAAACCTATTAAGAAAGTATCTATTGGGGAAAGGGGTGGTTGTCGGCACGTTACTATTCAATTTGGCCATTTACATTTATGGCCTTGTTACGTGTACACACGAATCCAACATGAGATATATTTTTTTTTATATAGGATAACGATGCTCTCCATTACCTTTTAATTATTTTCCTAGTTGGAATGGAATGAGCATCAAATTCTATAAATTATATTCTTCGTTTTAATTTATGTTTCATATTTCACTTTTTAAAATTTAAATATATCTATATTTTCAAATATTTTAAATAATTAGTTATTGTAGATTTTAATATTTTTAAATAACTTTAAAATATATAAATTTTATTTTAAAAAAATCAAAAACTTCATGTTCGAATTTATGGTCCAGCTTACCTTTTCAATTCTTTAATTCTTCAATTGAGGTTCGCTTTTGATTTAACCAATATTAATATTTTGATATATTGGAAAACCGAATTGTTTTATTCGGATTTTTCTTGATTTCTCATTTTGATAATCATATTAAAATTAGATTAATTTAAATTCCCGATACATATAGAAGAACATTCTTTTTTTATATCAAAAGCTAAAATTTAATATCTTTAATTAAGAGAAAAGCAACAACATTTGCGATCATCTTATGGCAAGTCAAATCTGCAACTTCATGTTGACGTTATTGAGTGCATTAAAACTTTCATTTGAAATCCGATTGTTTTATTGGTGGGGATAGAATAATAATTCAAGATTATTTTATTTTATTTTTGATAATGAATAATTTGTCTCAAAATTATTTTATTTCACAATTCATATTTATATAACGAAATAATTTATCACAAATATATATATATATATATATATATATATGAGGAAGAATGTATAATTAATTTTCACCATTAAATAAGTTTAAGATTGATAAAAATGATAGATAAAAATAAGGAAGAATGTATAAATTAATGGAGATTGGTTAATATATTGTTTGTAGGCCAACTTGGATGTCAAAGAGCCAAAAAAGAGCTTCCACATGCCTTAATGTAGGTGTAATACATGCACCATGTCAACTCTGCAAAAAGTACTAAAATGACACTCTAGATGACTACTTTAGGTGTTTAAAATGAACACCGTCTACTTTAAATATCAAAGTGAAAAAATACTAAACTTTAGGTGTCTGTCGATGGGTTTCATTTATTACCATTTAAGAACATCTGAGGGTGGATGTGACTTGACACTTCTGCACTTTAAATTATATGGAAATTTTATATCTTCACTTGTCATTAATCTTTATATTTTTATCCAATATTTCAAAGTTATCATATTTTATTATTGGCAAAATGACCTTCTGGATCCCTGTACTATGTTGTTTTTGTAAGTTGGACACTTCTACTTACATGTTTGTCATCTGAACCCTTGAACCCATCAAAAAGTAATATGTTGCACTCTTTGACCGTTGACCTTGCCTATGTCGCATTGAAATGGTGATTAGAACAAAGAGAGTGTAGCCACTCGTCTGGGGTGCGAGTGGAGGTCAATTTTTGATCAATTTTATATTAAAATAATTAAAAATAATAATAATAATAATAATATTAAAATTAAAAATTAAAATAAAAAGGGTCCTTTTTTTCCTCCATCTTTTTAAATTTAAAAATATATTTAAAAATTTTAAAAAAATTAAATTTTTTAAAAAAATTTATAAATAATTTTAAAATATTTTTAAAATTTTTAAAAATATTAAAAAGGGTCCTTTTTTTTCCTCCATCAATTTTAACTCAAAATTATTTTAAAAAATTTAACAATAATTTAAATTTTTTAAAAAAAATTAAAAATAACTTAAAAATATTTTTATTTTTTTTTAAAAAAAGAATTCCTTTTTTAAAAAAGTAATATGTTGCACTCTTTGACCGTTGACCTTGCCTATGTGGCAGTGAAATGGTGATTAAAACAAAGACAGTGTAGCCACTCTCCTGGGTGCAAGTGGGGGTCAATTTTTGATCAATTTTATATTAAAATAATTAAAAAT
>NW_025877160.1:0-1059 GCF_002878395.1 Capsicum annuum
TTACTTAAACAAGAAAAGGTCATGTCTCATTCTAAATATCAAGTCCCTCAATCTCGTCTTTAGGGGTGTGCATCGGTCGGTTTGATTCAATTTTATGTATTATCGATTCGTTTTATTGGTTTTTGATTTATAAATATGCTAAACTAATAACCAAACCAATAAGATATTTTTATCGGTTTTCGGTTTATCAGTTTTTAGTTCTTAACAGTTCGAATTTTGGTTTAACCGATAAGAAAATATTTATAAAATAGAAAAAATAGTAACTAACATGAAAAGAAACTGAATTTTAGTTGCAACCAAAATCCTACACAAAGTGTTTTAATTTATAAGAATCTTCTAGCTTAAATTAAATGTTAGTTAGGAGAAATTAAGTGTTTGTATAATTGAAATAATAGATTTATTAATTTATAGTATATATATATATTATATATATATTAGGTGTAAGATAGTAGTTTATTATATTCTTATTGAATTATTGATTTACCCTAGAGCCCAATAAGAAAATTTACCCTATAGCCCAATAAGAAAAAAGCAAAATCGAACCAATCACCTATTTTTTTTTTTTTTTTTATAAAATCACTAGAGAAATTACTCGCGCTTCGCACAATAATAAAAAATATAAATATAATAAATAATTAATAACAGATAAAAGAAATTAATTTTTACTAATTATAAATTTATTTTTGATACCATAGGAAAGTACCCATTTAAATAGGCTTGTGACTTATAAACAAAACGTCATAAGTTAGAATCATAACTTATGTGTGCTTATAATTAATTTTTAAATTTACCCTTCAAAATACTTAAAAGGTATTTTTAACTTTAAAATAAGTTAATTCAAATCGGCTCTAAATGTCCTTAGAATTGGTAAAACTATATTATTAACAGTGAAAAGTCTTTACAACCTTAATAAATGTAATTTTCACCTTTACTTACTTGAAAATGAAGCCGAAACATCACTATTAATACCTCCAACTTCATTCCAATAAAGTGCATTAATCAATATTTAAACGTCTCAATTATTATTTCATGGTGATTAAAAAAATAAAGTTTTTTACC
>NW_025877161.1:0-2041 GCF_002878395.1 Capsicum annuum
TAAAAATAAGTATTCATGCGGATCAGAATAGCAGGAATGATATTGTTTAGATTTTGATCGAGTATAAAGATGTCTTTGCTTGGTCTTATGATGATACGCCGGGTCTAAGCACGGATTTGGTAGTCCACAAACTGCCTACATACCCTGATTTTTCACCGATCCAGCAAAAGCAAAGAAAGTTTAAAACTGACGTGAGTGATAAAATCAAAGAGGAAATCATGAAGAAATTGAATGCGAACGTGATCAGGGTCGCTCAGTACACCACATGGTTGGCTAATGTGGTGCCCGTACCGAAGAAAGATGGCAAAATCAGAGTTTGTGTTGATTATAGGGATTTGAACAAAGAAATCCCTAAAGATAACTTTCCACTACCCAATATTCATATCCTTGTTGATAATTATGCTAAACATGAGATCCAATCTTTCATGGATTGTTATGCCGGATATCACAAGATCTTGATGGATGAAATAGATGCAGAAAAGACTGCTTTCACCACCCCGTGGGGTATTTATTGCTACAGGGTCATGCCGTTCGGTTTAAAGAATGCGGGAGCTACGTACATGAGAGCTATGACTACTATTTTTCATGACATGATGCACAAGGAAGTAGAAGTAGATGTTGATGATGTCATTATCAAGTCTAAGACACGAGTCAATCATGTATACGACTTGAGAAAATTCTTTGAAAGATTACGAAAGTATAATCTTAAGCTCAATCCAGCCAAGTGTGCATTTGGAGTTCCATCCGAAAAACTTTTAGGTTTCATAATTAGCCGCAGAGGCATTGAATTGGACCCCTCCAAGGTAAAATCCATTCGAGAATTGCCGCCTCCGAAGAATAAAACTGAGGTCATGAGTTTTCTTGGAAGGCTGAATTATATAAGCAGATTCATCACTCAGCTCAGCACTACATGTGAACCGATATTTAAGTTGCTAAAAAAGGATGCTACTATCTAATGGATAGATGAATGTCAAGAATCATTTGATAAGATTAAAGAATATTTGGCAAATCCTCCAGTACTGGTCCCATCGGAACCTGGTAGGCCTTTATTTCTATATCTGTCAGTGATGGACAATTTTTTTGGTTGTGTTTTAGGCCAGCATGATATCACAGGCAAAAAGGAACAAGAAATCTATTATTTGAGCAAAACGTTCATGATTTACGAGGTAAAATATACTCTTTTAGAAAAGACATGCTGCGCCCTAACTTGGATTGCTCAGAAGTTGAAGCACTATCTTTCGTCCTACACAACCTACCTCATATCTCGAATGGATCCTTTAAAGTATATTTTTCAAAAACCTATGCCCATAGGAAGATTGGCGAAGTGGCAGATTTTACTTATAGAATTCGACATTGTGTATGTTACTCGTACCGCTATAAAAGCGCAAGCATTGGCCGATCATTTGCCAGAGAACCTAGTTGACGATGATTATGAGCCTTTGCAAACTTACTTTCCTGATGAAGAGATAAATTCAATTGAGGAAGAAGTTCAAGATGATATGTATGCGTGGAAATTATATTTTGATGGGGCAGTTAATGTCAAAGGAGTAGGAATTGGGGCGGTTCTTGTCTCACCGATCGGGCATCATCATCCCGCCACAACACAACTCCGTTTTTTTTGTACTAATAACACAGCAGAATATGAAGCTTGCATCATGGGGTTAAATATGGCAATAAATCTGGATGTACACAAGCTAGTGGTGTTGGGAGATTCCGAATTACTCATTCGACAAATTCAAGATGAATGAGAAACGAGAGATATCAAGCTCATTTCATACAAACAGTTCTTAGAGGACCTTAGCAAAAGGTTCAAGTCTATCGAGTTTAGATATATTCCCAGATCCCATAATGAGCTGGCTGATGCCCTGGCTACCCTAACTTCCATGCTCCCATACCCAGGAAATACGCATCTCGACCCATTAGAGATACAGATACGAGATCAACATGGTTACTGTAATATAATTGATGCAGAACCAGATAATGAACCTTGGTACTATGATATCAAACGCTTCCTAAAGTCAAAAGAATATCCAATACACGC
>NW_025877162.1:0-2509 GCF_002878395.1 Capsicum annuum
AAATGTCATCTTGGTATGAAACCCTTAATTGTACGAGATTTATTTTTCAAGGAGAATAACCGAAGGAAGCAATTTAATTCATTTTAGATGACATAAACCAAGTGCGAAGAAATACGAATTAAGTAAGAAAATCAAGATAAAATTGGATGGCAACTCCTTGCACACTGTTTGGATGGTGGTTTTCATGGTATGGTATGGTATGGTTACTAAGAGAAGCATGTTTGTTTTGATTGTTTCTTAAAATGTATTCTATGGTATGGTTTAATTTCATGGTTTGGTAATTATGAAATCCTCACTTTATGTACAACGATTTGGTGATATCCCATGGTTTGCTTTTTTTTTTTAATCTAATTATGCCCTTATTTAATATATAATTCTATTTTATCCTTTATATTATTTAAATCCACCTCCTACCCCTCCCCCCCTCCCTTCGCCCTTTAAAATTTTTTATTTAAACTTCTTTTTAGAAAATTTTAAACCTTTTTCCTATCTGCCCTACCCTAACCCCGACCCCACCCCTTACCAAACCCCTAACCCATTTAAAAAAAAATTCAAAACTTTTTCTTACCCTACCCTCCCCCACCCCTCCCCATCCCCACAACTTACTAGTCCCTCTCCTGAATCAATTTTTTTTTTAAAAAAAGTTTTACAAAAATTTTCTTACCCTACCACCACCCCTCATGCACCCACCCACAAAAAATATTTTTTAATTTATTTTTTAAATAATTCAAAAAATATTTCTTACCCCACCCTACCCCTACCCTCGATCCTCCACTCCACTATCCCACCCCCCAAATATTTTTTTAATAAAAAATTCATAATTTTTTTACCCCACCCTCTTTATCCTATTCATTCTCATTGTTTTGTGTTAAATGTATAAAAATATTTTTAAAAAATATTTTTCTATTTGGGTAACAAACACAAAATAAGTAAGAAATAATTTGTTTTCCTAGAAATTTTTTTGTATTCCATATTGAACACACCCGTAGCATACACAAAATATTTATTTAAACTTTGTACTTCTCGTTGCTGGTCACGTTTCAAAACATCAAAAGGAATGAAATTTGTTACTCTAACAAAAAAATTCGATTCGATCTACTCTTGTATTGAGTTTTGTTGGTTTTTTTTTTTTAAAAAGATAGGGCAACGAAAAGGGGTTTAAAATGGCTTTCAATGGATTGAATAACTTTCATTAGCTTTCAATAGTATTCAATGATTTTATTGAGCATCAAGGGGCTTTAAATAGCCACCTTACAATAGAAAATCAACAACATTCAAAATTTAAACTCACTAAAATGTCTCAACAAATCAAACAACCTAACATAAATTTAAAATTCAAATTCATCCTAAATTAACTAACTTATTTTGCTAAAAACTAGTCCAGTAACTTAAGCAATTTTCAACACTCCTCCTTTGCTTTAGTTACTGTGATTTAAAAACTGCTCTTCCTCAATTTTTGCTCTTGGATGTTGAATATTTCAATTTTTTTTGAACTTGCACATCTTTTTGATGTTCATCTTTCTCTTTTTTTCTTTTTCTTCTTTTTCTTCTTTGCTGAAAAACCATCAACAATCTTGTGTTGTTTGAAAATATTTTCATAGACTTTGCAAAATATTGTAAGGATCTTTCATTCATCAAAACATCACATATATGATTTCTTCACAGAACAAATTTGATCATTTTTGTCTATGAAAATTTTTGGGATATTCAAAGAGAGACTGCTGCTTGACATCTTTTTGGTTGAAAAATAGCTCTATGCTTTAAAAATAAGCACGGGTTGAAAATGGTAGCCCTGACGGGTTAAAATGGGTAGCCCTGACGGGTTAGAAAATGATGTGGTAGCGCTTTGGAATAATTCACAGATCCCGTAAGATCAATGAAGCTCTTGATACAACTGTTGGTTTTTTTAAAGAAAGATGGGGCAGCGAAAAGGGGGTTAAAATAGGTCTCAATGGATTGAATAACTTTTAATAGCTTTCAATAGTATTCAATGGTTTTATTGAGCATCAAGGGGCTTTAAATAGCCACCTTACGATAGAAAAATCAGCAACATTCAAAATTTAAACTCACTAAAATGTCTCAACAAATCAAACAACCTAACTTAAATTCAAAATTCAAATTCATCCTAAATTAACTAACATGTTTTGCTAAAAACTAGTGCAGTAACTTAAGCAATTTTCAACAATTTTGTTAAAATTTACATGAATTTAACAACTTAATATATTTACATGGCATAATTTGTAACAGATTAGCAAGAAGAAAATTATTTTATTAACAATTATTGATAAATTTAACATTTATAATAATTAAACGCATTTTAGCAAACTTACTAGTTATGATACGGTATCACACCATCAAACCAAACAATAAAACTATTTTTAAATAATAGTGGACGATACAGTCCATCCAAACATTTTCTTCATGGCAAGCCACCATCTAAACCAAGTGTTAGGAAATTTATGTAGATTAATTAGTTGATACAAATAGTCAAGATAAATTACAAAAATAA
>NW_025877163.1:0-1550 GCF_002878395.1 Capsicum annuum
GGTTGTTGGGTCCATTCTAATTTGCGTTGTCCCACCAACATCCCCACCACCTCATGTAATATTTAACTCTCTTTCGTGAGCATCACCTATATGTCTCATTAACGTACCCCTACCCCTTGCTTGCCTCCACTTTTATGGTTATATATTTGTTGACAAATATTGCATTGCACCTCAGTATCTGATATACGTTCAAAAAATTGTCATGCAATACTAGTTGTTTTACAAGCTCTTGGGGCACGGGGAGGACGGAAAGGGAGATTAACCGATTCAGATCTAACGTTAGCATTTCCTACTGTGGGTGTTTCACCAATATTTTCATCATCATCGTCTAAATTAACCGCATCTACTTCATTTTCTTTTTCTATACCATAATTTTCCCGAGCTTCTACATAATCCATATCGTGAGCACATACACCTAAAGGTACACCTACTTCTTCCTCAAAAGATTGACTAAGCAGTGTCGGAGGGACACGGGTATATCTACTACTTGAACTACCTCCATCGCTAGTAATTCGCTTTTTACTACCACTACCACTTCCGGGACAAAAAATTTTAACACCTTTAGTAGCGAGGTTTCTTAATTTATCCATAATATAAATTAACCTAAAAAAATTTAAAATACACAAATATAATAAAATTAAATATTCAACAATTAATATACTAAATAAAAATTAAACGTAAGAGATGGAACGACAATTTCAAATTTTGGAAGTATCCGAAGGTTGCGACTTTAGAAACTTCTACTCATACTTTGTAATCGCAAAATTAAAAAATTAAAGTGACCACTTTAGGAAATTAAATTTATAGAATATTTGAGAATTGAGATTTGAGAGAATTAAAAATTGTATGAAAAATGATTTGAAGGTGTAGGGTATTTATAGAAAAAATTTTGGGATTAACAAATAATTTTAAAACTAAAAAAAAAAATAATTAATGGGCTCAAACTAACCGTTTGGACCCAAAAATGGCTATATAGCCGTTGGGCCAACGGCTAGTTTGGCTCAAAATTCAAAAAAAAATTAAGTCGGGTCGATTAATCGCAGGCCCCAACCGAGTTGGGTCCGGACTAGGTTAACCGGGCCCAAAACAAAAAAAACGGCACGGACCCGATACCCTAAAGCCCTTGGGCTTACCGGGCTGGGTCAAACCAGGCTGATATCATTAAATGGGTCGGGTTGGGATGGGTCAACCCGACCTGTTTGATAGGCTTAATGACATGTATATGTATTTTTCAAAATCGGGAGAAAGAAATAGCATAAAAAATATTATGCACATCAATTTCTTTAAGGAAGGGATTTATGTTGGTTACACTATAATTAAACATCAATTGCAAAGTTTGCAAATGGAAACACTTACCAAAAGAGCAATCAACTAATGGAGGCTCTAATTGAAAGTGACTCGTTTGTTTATACCCACCAATAGCTAGACTAGGTAGTAGGTATCCTTTTTAGAAAGAAAAAATGTCTTTTAATTAGTAGTAAAATATTTTTAATAGTGTTTCACTTTTTTTTTTTTTGCCTTAATTAATTAATAATGCTTCACCATCTTCT
>NW_025877164.1:0-1324 GCF_002878395.1 Capsicum annuum
GCGCACGGGGTGCGATATTCTATTCATCCTGGTGCCACCAAGATGTACCAAGACTTGCAGGAAATCTATTGGTGGAGTGGAATGAAGAAAGATATAGTAGCATTTGTAGCTAAGTATGCAACATGCCCACAAGTTAAGGTTGAACACCAAAGACCTAGTGGTATGATGCAAGAGTTTAGTATTCCCACCTGGAAGTGGGAAGAGATAATTATGGACTTCATGATTGGTTTACCTCCTTCTTGGCGCCATCATGATTCCATTTAGGTTGTGGTTGATAAGTTGACTTAGTCTGCTCATTTTTTGCCTGTTCATACTTCATATACTGCTGAGGATTACGCTAGATTGTATATCCGAGAGCTAGTCAGACTACATGGAGTTCCCTTGTCTATCATTTCGGATAGCGGTACTCAGTTCACTTCACAATTTTGGAAAGCTTTTCAGAAGGGTCTTGGTACCCAAGTGCTTTTGAGTTCTTCTTTTCAATCGCGGACCGATGGCCAGGCTGAGCAGACCATCCAGACCTTAAAGGATATGTTGAGAGCTTGTGCACTTGACTTTAAGGGAAGTTGGGATGATCACATACCGTTGATAGAGTTTGCTTACAATAACAGTTTCCACTCTAGTATTGGCATGGCTCCTTTTAAAGCCTTATATGGGAGGAAGTGTAGATCACCCATAGGTTGGTTCGAGGTGGGTAAAGTGGCTGTGAGTGGTCCTGATTCGGTATTTGAGGCTATGGAAAAGGTTAAGTTGATTAGGGAAAGGTTGAAAACTGCGCAGAGTTGTCAGAAGTCATATGCGGGTGTTAGAAGGAGAGACCTTAAGTTTGAAGTTGGTAACCTAGTGTATCTGAAAATTTCACCCATGAGGGGGGTGAAGAGATTTGGAAAGAAGGGGAAGCTTATTCTCTGTTATGTTAGTCCTTACAAAATTATTAGCCGTGGTTGTAAGGTATCTTATGAAGTCGAGTTGCCTTTCGTTCATCTAATATTCCATGTCACCATGCTTAGAAAGCATATTAGCGATGTTGCGGTAGTGGATTCCTCTGTGAGTGCTGACATTCAAGAAAATCTTTATTTTGATTAGATTCCTGTTGAGATTCTTGATTTCAGTTTCCAAAGACTAATGAATAAAGAAGTTCCCTTGGTCAAGGTGTTGTGGCGAAATAAATCTGTTGAGGGTGCAACTTGGGAAGCTAAGGCGGATATGCGATCCAAGTACCTGCACCTATTTTTTGTGAACTTCGATCAATCCGTAGGTACCATTCTTTCCTAAATAATGCACTTTTGATAAAAGTTGCAGCAGTTCAGCTGTCATTTATTAT
>NW_025877165.1:0-1929 GCF_002878395.1 Capsicum annuum
TCCAAATTAGATGAAACCTATTTCATTAGAAAGAGAACTCTCATATACTTTCATTGATATATAGTATCTCACCCAGATCATTATGTACGAGGAGTTATGATTATTTGAAGTTGACCCAAAAATTCGCTTTTGGTAGGCTGAAGTAGATTGACCATAACTTTTTGCTTCGATAGACAAATTGGATGAAACTAATTTCATTAGAAATTCGACTCGTAGAGCTTTTCATTGATATATAATATATCACCCAGATCATTATGCACAAGTAGTTATGATCATTTAAAGTTGGAGCAAAAATACACCAGGCCTCAGTACTTTTTCCTGCATGTTTTACCGTTCACTACTATTCATAATTCGATTAGAATGTTCATAGCTCATCGCTCGGGTGTCCGTTTTGGATGATCCACATATCGTTGTAAATATTATTCGATACTCTACGCAATGGTGTGTCATAATCTAAGATATTTTTCACGAAAAAATTATAATTCATTTTAGAAGATAGAACCCAATACGTTTATGCACAAAATTTCAATAAAAAATTTCTTGGGGTATTACAATAAACAATCCATGATAATCAATAAAGAACATGGGTAATTAATTTCACAAGAAAAAGAAGAAGAAAATCCAAAGTCTTCAATTAAATAAAAATAAAAAAATCTCAAGAACAAAATCTCAATGATCAAAGTCTGTAGAAAGTAGTAAGAGTAATGTAAAAGTGCATAAAAATATGTTAAAGAATATAACATAATAAATGAATGACCCCAATTTATTTATCATATCTCAAAATACCCCAAAAAATCCTAATTAAAATATAATAGGAAAATTATGTCGGTAAAAGGTACGACTTCCATCTTTCACTCATAAGGTATTTTATGAGTCATACAGTGCTAGTCGTATGCTCTCCATTAGCTGATCTTCTATGCTTTAACTTTTTGTTCTCCTTACGACTCAGCCTCATGAGTCGTACTTTGACCATACAACATGTGGTCTTTACTCGTCACCACCTACGTATTAATCTTTCGAAACTCTAGACGCTAGTATCTTTACAATTTAACCTTATGAGTTGTACTTAGAATTTCTGATTCATCGTCTTATGTGAGTTTAACTCAAAATGACTACCTGAGTTTCTGTTCTCTTTATGATTATTTATCACGACCCATATCCACAAATTACAATTAATACTCTCCAGATGTACACTCTCTTCACTTAGCTTCTCTGCTTGGCTTGGGTAACTGTTGTGCTTACGAGTCAGTCCTAGAAGCTTTATAAGGTGTTCATGACTCATATGATGCATACACTTCATCTTTTTAACAACTTTTTCTTCCAATTTCTCTCCAAGCCGGTCATTCACATGTTTTTCCTACAACAACAACACAACAACATCATATCTATAAAAATAACATAAGAGCAAGCATAAATTCCTTTTTTAAGAATCAAAAGTGTCTTTTTTCCATGGTACATCAGAACTGCTTTGGTGTTAATTGAGTAGCAGTCCTAGATGCCATAATTGCATTATTTTTCCATAATTAGAGTTACGATAAATTATGGTGAAAGAACATCTATTGTGGGAATAATGGTAAACCTAGATGTCATAAGTACGTTGTTTTTCCACATATGCAGTTAGCACAATTACTTTCAAGGGACATATTTATGGTACTTTAGATCCTTTTAAAAACCTTAGTTCCATTCCATAGAGTTACTTTTAAACTTGATTTTGTGTGCCCAAAAATATATTCTTTTGGTCAACTGAAAATTAAGGTTGATACCTTAGTTTAAGCAGACATTAGTTAGTGGATTTACTCTAGTTATGTTCATTACCCTTAGCAATGTATAGAACACCCTCCTAACCAGGGTAGTGGGTGGCTTGGTTTTCGTGGTGTTTGGTTTACTGGGCTCTGATACCAATTGTAGGGGGGTGCGGATATCTGTTAT
>NW_025877166.1:0-1104 GCF_002878395.1 Capsicum annuum
AACTATTGCTAGCTCATTTTTATATCATGAACATGAAAATAATTAGAATATCAATACCACAACGTCCTAGGGCCTTCCAGGCCATCTACAACATACAATCCCAACAAATAAAATTATATCTACGAACTACGAAGAAGAAAAAAGATGAAGAGAAAAACGATAATAAAAACTTAAATAATAATAATAATAAAAAAAGTTGGGTTTACCTTTTGGGGGGGTCAGCAAAATGAGACTACGACCTTCGTTGGAATCAACCACCACCGAAAAACGTCGTCAGCAACTCAAAAATTTTGAGTAGCCGATCCACTTTATGAAACAAAAATTTTTACTAAATAAAAATAATTATTTTTGCTCAAAAGGATTTTTCACCTTTATAGCCTTTTTTTTCTTCCTTCTCCCTTCCTCTCTCTACCAAACTAGTGGTAGTATTTATAGGAGAGAATGGGGTATTTTGACCTTTTCCATCAATGTGGGAGAAAAGTATTTATAAGAAAGGATAGAGATTTATTTCTTGTCATCTACCAATGTGGGAGAAAAAGCATTTAGGGGGAGGGGGGGGGGGGTTGGAATGTAAAAATTAAAAATAAGGTTAGGTGGAAGATAATTTGGGGGGAAATAGTACAATGTAGTACAATCTTTGAATTTCAAAATTGGAAAAGGACAAAGTTGAGGGAAATAGTACAATTTGAATTTATTTTGGTGGGAATTGGGTAAAAGTTATGAGAGTTCTTGAGAATTTTGGGGTTATTTAAAATATAACTCCAATTGGAATTTAAAATTTAGCCATATTTATATATTTTGACCAAATTAAAAATTATTTGACGAATTGCATTACAATTATGAACAATTTTCAATTATGGTCAAATCTAATAGATTGGCTAAATTAAATTAAAATTCGATACGAATTAATACCTTTTTTTATCCTGAGCTTCTTGATTTAATAAAATGAATGCATATTTATCCAAATAAATTATTTTTGAGAATAAATTATATTTAAATTAAGATTTTAATCATTTGAATTTATTTTCAAGATAAGCCTTAATTAAAATCTAATATTTTATATAATAAATATTTAAGTAACAAAACTATAAAATCTCATATAAT
>NW_025877167.1:0-3436 GCF_002878395.1 Capsicum annuum
GTAGAAGCAGATGCTAGTGAATATAGTTATGGAGGAGTACCTAAATACTGATATGAAGCAGAAAAATTAGAACACCGTTGTAGATACTACTCAGGTACGTTCAATGAAACAAAAATAAAATGAGAAATAAATAGGAAAGAATTATGTTCATTATATAAATGTTTGTTAGCATTTGAGCCATATATTGTATATAACAAATTTATTGTACGCACAAATAATACACAGGTACACTGGTGGTAAACAAAGAAAATACAAAATTCAGTTACAACATAGGGGGTGCGGATCTATGCGGATAACTAACTTATGTAACATATCTATTATATGTATAATGAATCTATTTTTCTTTGTGCGTGGATATTTCCTAAATTTTGTTTTAATATCTTTTAATGATCTATTCTTTTTGTAAGATGTATTCATTAATTTGTAAGGTTTATTATTTTATCCTGTAGTAATTATAGAGTTACAGATTTTTGTATAATAATTTATCCTAATTGAACTGTAATGTATATCTAATTCTAGATTTTTAATGTTATTTATTATCTTGTGTTGTTCTTCTCGTAGTGAGTTTTTTAAATTATATAACTATCACATGTACTTTTTTCTAATTTTTCTAAGGTTTCTTCTATCCATATTAATTTTTCTTTTAGATTCTCCATTATTTTTCTGATTCGGTTTTTATAATTAATTTCTTTATTTAGATTATCTTGATTTTCTCTAGTTTTTCTAATATATTCTAACATCTCTTAATTTGAATAATATCCTTCTGGGTAATTATCTAGGTATAAATGTGCTATCCAATTTATGGTTTCAATTTCATAGTCTAATACTTTTTCAAATATTATTTTCTTAATATCTATAATTTCTATATCTCTGAGTATATATAAGATTAAGACTTTAAGATTATCTATCATTTAAAATTGACTAAATATTTTATTATAATATTTTGTAGTTGTTTGTTTTAGCCTCAGTAGTTCTTGCATATTTCTATTAAGAAATTCTATATATTTTACATCTTTAGTTTTCATGTATTTGTCTAAATTTACTTTCATCCGTTTTTCTATTAACTGTATGTTTCTCATATCTTTTTCCAAAATTTCTAGATATATGTAATTTATCACGATAAGTATTTGTAAGAGTAGTTAGGTAGGTATGGTATGTAATTTATTCTAGTCATATAATATTTACCAAAAGTTTTTTCTAATATGATTTTTCTTATATCTACTACTTTTGTATCCTTAAGTGCATACAAAATAAGTATTTTAAATTTATCTACTATCATATCAGATAAATAATTATTCATTTTCATAAAATTGCTATTTTTAAAATATTCCCTCCAATCATATACATAACAAAATATGGTCATCTTAGATTACTATATACTAGATTATTCTTAAATAACATGTTCTTCGGTCACTATTAGCATGGTAATTTAGATACTTTTTCCCTTAAACAACGCCTCTACTCTGGTTACTCCCCACCACGGCTTCTTGCCTCATTGGTTTCACCTTTAGGATGGCATAGTTCTTAGGGATTTTTCTCCGTTTCCACTTTGCTAATAAACTTCTTAACATATTATTCTTCGAATAATTCTACTATAAAGTAACTAATATGAATTTATTTTATCATACCACGATTGTTGGGAATTATGAATTTAGCTATTCATAATCATAAATAAATATACTTGTTCGGGTAGGTTTGATATTTCTAAGGTTTGTTCCTCCATAGCTTTTTCCATTGAAATATATCTGTTTTTTAATTAACTAAGCAAAATATTTGTTGCGGACAGGAGAGAGTATTTGTGCTTCAACACATGAAGGCTTGCTTTGCAATGCCTTCGGTTCCTCTTATTTACAGAATGAATTTTTTACAAATGTCTTTACATTACTTACACGTTTACTAAAAATCCTAAAAGGTCTCCTTATGAGACAAGAATTAGTGCCATAGCCTAAAAGGTTAAAAAGGCTAAAAGACTAAAAGAATTAGTGCTATAGCCTTAAAAAGTCAAAAAGGCTTTAAAAAGGCTAAAAATTTATACAACAATTTTATGTAAAATTTAATATCTTGTCTTCTATTCTTACTCCGTTGATATCTTCTCATTATCGTATCTGCTGCTTTTCCATATCTCCATTTCTTATCTTATCTTCCAGCTGGCATGCTTATCTTCTTGATTCTTTTATTCTAGGTGGACTTCTGGGATAATATTATCTTCTCCATTACATCTTGAACATTGATGGTCTGGATATTTATGTCCAATTATCTTGAAATATCTTGTCAATAATCCGTCTGAAATAAATTCTTTCTTAATTGCTCTTGCAGTAGATTATTTTTCTGAGTTAAGTTATGTCATTATTCATTGCCTAACATCTTCCATATCTGCTTGTTGTAGTTCTTTTGAATTTGAATAAATCATCTGATGGTCTCTTAAATAATATCTTCATATTGGGTTTCCATTGGTATAATTATTTGCTAATTCTTGAATAATTGTAGCTAGTCCAATGAGTCGTTTATTTGCGTAGAAATCAGGTATCTCAATTCTGGGTATCTCTGGCTTCTACGTAATATCTTCCAGTATAATCATATCTCCGGTTAATCCTATTTTCACAACTTGTATAACTGGTTTTATTTCGTCGTATAATATCTCTGCTGGTGCAGTATAACACTATATATAAAATAGATTTCCTTTTGTTATCCTTTTATAGGTGGTGAATATTTTATGTAATTCTTCCATAGCTGTTAATTCTTCTCCGTCTTGGGTGTATATGGTATTTAATAATCCATAGTCAAAACAAGTTTTCACTCGGCTTGGGTTGGTTTTGGGTAGTGCAATTAGCTTGTTGTAACCTTGTAATTTTTGGGTTATATAATTTGTGTTTGGTTCTTTGATATTTGTAGCTCTTGGGTTAAGGTTTAGGAAAGTTTGTACACTATAGATATTTTCTATGTATTTTTGGGCTGTATAGATGTAAACTTTTTTATCTTGGTTCAGACTATCTCCGTATGTGGTAATTTATGGGGGTATGAACAAGGGGTCTTTTTGTGTTTTTGGTATAAATGGTTTTTTAAATATCTTATTCATATTCATGTTCTGATATCTTTGTGTACTAACTCCTCTGCTTGTACCTGCAGAAGTAGATTGATAAACGTTATGGGTTTTATGGAGTGTCCCATCGTCTCCTTCTAGCTCTGGAACTTTATGTCTTCCGATCGACATAGCTCTGCACACCGCTGAGTTAGCTGATTTGTAGCTATAGACTTCAGTTTATCTTCATTAATCTTTAGCTTTTCTATCTCATTACCCATACTGTCCACTTTCATTGAAAGCGTAGTTAGGGTGTTGAGTATTTTTTCTAGAGTATCTTCTTCTATTATATCAGTCTGTGAAGCTTTGTCTTGATATGTAATCTGCAATAACATTTTTGTTAGTACTAATTACTTC
>NW_025877168.1:0-2695 GCF_002878395.1 Capsicum annuum
CTACTTTTATATCTTTAAGTGCATACAAAATAAGTATGCACTTAAAGATATAAAAGTAGCAGATATAAGAAAAATCATATTAGAAAAAGCATTTGGTAAATATTACATGACTAGAGTAAATTATATACCATACCTACCTAACTACTCTTACAAATACTTATCATGATAAATTACATAGAATTTTTAGGAAAAAATATGAGAAACATACAGATACTAGAAAAACAGATAGAAATAAAGATAGACAAATACATGGAAAATAAAGATATAAAATATATAGAATTTCTTAATAAAAATATGCAAGAACTACTAAGACTAAAACAAACAATTACAAAATATTATAATAAAATCAATCTTAAAAGATAGACCACCTAGATTATCTTAAAGTTTTAATCTTATATATACTTAAAGATATAGAAATAATAGATATTAAGAAAATAATATTAGAAAAAGTAATAGACTATGAAATTGAAACCATAAATTGGCTAGAATAGTTATACGAAGAAATTTATCCAGAAAGATATTATTCAGATTAAGAGATGTTAGAACATATTAGAAAAACTAGAGAAAATCAAGATAATCTAAATAATGAAATTAATTATAGAAACCGAATTAGAAAAATAATGGAAAATCTAAAAGAAAAATTAATATGGATAGAAGAAACCTTAGAAAAATTAGAAAAATGCACATGTGATAGTTTATATAATTTAAAAAACTCACTACGAGAAGAACAATATAAGATAATAAATAACATTAAAAATCTAGAATTAGATATACATTACAGTACAGTTAGGATAAATTATTATACAGAAATTTGTAACTCTGCAATTACTACAGGATAAAATAATAAACCAGACAAATTAATGAATATATCTTACGAAAAGAATAAATCATTAAAAGATATTGAAACAAAATTTAAGAAATATCCACGCATAATAAATCTATTTTATATGTTAGTTAATCGCCTATATCCGCACCCCCTACAAATGGTATCAAAGCCCAGTAATTTAAAAAATACAGAAGTGAGATATATGTTAGAGTTATCATCAGAATTTACCTATAAATTATTAAATTAATTATGAGAAGACCATTTAAAAATAGAGAAGCTTTTAGAAAAATTAAAGAATCTTTAATTAGTAATTATTCAAAATATATAAGTCTAAACAAAACAAAAGAAAACCCACAAAGATTAGCCTACTTAATTACATTAATATCTAGTATTGAATCAAAATTAATAATTCATTTAAAATCTAGGAGAATGAAACACATACTACCTAATTATAATAAAATTAGATTTAGATATCCGCCAAGATATTATAAATATAGTTTAAATGAATAAAGTACAACAATACAAAGAATTAAAACAAATTATTCTTCGAATAATTCTACTATAAAGTAACTAATATAAATTTATTTTATCATATCATGATTGTTGGAAATTATGAATTTAGCTATTCATAATCATAAATAAATATACTTGTTCGGGTAGTTTCAATATTTCTGAAGTTTGTTCCTCCATAGCTTTTTCCATTGAAATATATCTGTTTTTTAATTAACTGAGTAAAATATTTGTTGTGGAATGGAGAGAGTATTTGCTTCAACGCATGAAGGCTTGCTTTGCAATGCCTTCAGTTTCCTTCATTTATCGAGAAATCTTTACAATATTCTTACACGTTTTAAAAATTCTAATTTGTAAAGTCAAAAAGGCTATTAAAAAGGGCTACCTAACCTAAAAAGCCTATACATAGCCTTTAAAGGCTAAAAGAAAAGTCCAAGTCTACATAAAAGCCAATTTACAAATTTACGTAAAGACTAAAAAATCTATACAATGATTCTAACCAATATCTTATCTTCCGTTGATGTTGTCGTATCTGCTATATCTCCATTATTGCTTCTTATCTTATCTTTCCAGCTGGCCAAACTTGTAGAATTTCTTTGAGTTATTTTTTTAAAACACTTCACCTCCCTTTTCATTTTCGTTCTCCAATGACGTTTGACATTCTCACTCTCTCCAACAAAAAACTCTCTCAAATTTAAGTTATTTTGTAATAACATGTGTTGAAGACGACATTAATGAATCTAAAAGTATTCAAGTCCATCATCTACCTTGGCTTAATGAGGTAGCAATTGTCGTAATAAGGTAGCAATTGAAAGAGATAGTATCGATTCTTTTATCCCCATCTGAAGAAGAGAGTTCAATTTCAAAAGACGTCATCAGAGATCGAGGAAAGCAATAAGGGAATCAGAGGTTCGAATTTTGCTATGGACCATGAGGTAAAAAAGTTTGTTTGTAGCAGAGAAATGATAAATTCTTATACCTACAACCGACGATCTCAGAAAGAGCATGCGGGTGTTCAGTGACAACACGAAGAACGTCTTAGAAGTGGAATTCAACGGAGAAAGCAAAGAGGGGAGAGAAAGATTTTGCCGCCGAAAAAGAATAGTGACCGGAGCGTGAAATGGGTTAAAATGATGATGGATTGGAGTTTTATCTAATGCTACAATTAAAAGGATAAAAAAAATAATCATATCATTTAATTAGAGAGTGAGATGTACTATTTGAGGCTGAGAACATAATTGATGTAAAAGTGTGTATTTATTATGGTTAGGACTAGTTTCATGGTGTAATAGAACCTCATAAATTTTAGGTGTCTCTTTAAAAATTTAAAACAACTTTAGTGGTGCATTCATATCTTTT
>NW_025877169.1:0-2104 GCF_002878395.1 Capsicum annuum
CGGGTATTTTTTGTTTTGTATGTGGTTTGGTTGATGACTTTGTTACTTAAAAATGGTTAAGTGTAGAGACTTTAAAGGGGATTTTTTGTTTTGAATGTGGTTTTGTTTGGATACTTAGTGACTTGACAAAAATTACGTGTAGAGATTTCAAAGGGAATTTTTTATTTTGAATGTGGTTTGGATGTTGAATTAGTTAATTGAAAATGGTTATGTGTAGGGCTTTAAAGGGGATTTTTTGTTTTGAATGTGGTTTGGTTGGTGACTTAGTTAATTGAAAATGGTTAAGTGTAGAGACTTTAAAGTAGATTTTTTGTTTTGAATGTGGTTTTCTATTGATACTTAGTCACTTGAAAATGGTTAAGTCTAGGGACAACGGGTATTTTTTGTTTTGTATGTGGTTTGGTTTGATGACTTTGTTACTTGAAAATGATTAAGTGTAGAGACTTTAAAGGGAATTTTTTTGTTTTGAATGTGGTTTTGTTTTGATACTTACTGACTTGAACAAAGTTACTTGTAGAGATTTCGAAGGGGATTTTTTATTTTGCATGTGGTTTGGATGTTGAATTAGTTAATTGAAAATGGTTATGTGTAGGGCTTTAAAGGGGATTTTTTGTTTTGAACGTGGTTTGGTTGGTGACTTAGTTAATTGAAAATGGATAAGTGTAGGGACTTTAAAGTGGATTTTTTGTTTTGAATGTGGTTTTCTATTGATACTTAGTCACTTGAAAATGGTTAAGTGTAGGGACAACGGGTATTTTTTGTTTTGTATGTGGTTTGGTTGATGACCTTGTTATTTGAAAATGGTTAAGTGTAGAGTCTTTAAAGAGGATTTTTTATTTTTAATGTGGTTTTGTTTTGATACTTAGTGACTTGAAAAAAGTTACGTGTAGTGATTTCAAAGGGGATTTTTTATTTTGAATGTGGTTTGGATGTTGACTTAGTTAATTGAAGATGGTTATGTGTAGGAACTTTAAAGAGGATTTTTTGTTTTGAATGTGGTTTGGTTGGTGACTTAGTTAATTATAAATTGTTAAGTGTAGGGACTTTAAAGGGGATTTCTCCTTTTGAATGTGGTTTGATTGGTGACTTAGTTACTTGAAAATAGTTAAGAGTAGTGAATTTAAAGGAGATTTTTGGTTTTGAATGTGGTTTGGTTGGTGACTTAGTTACTTGAAAATGGTAAAGTGTAGGGACTTTAAATGTGAGTTTTTGTTTTTAATGTGGTTTTGTTTTGATACTTAGTCATTTGAAAATGGTTAAGTGCAGGGACTTTATAGGGGATTTTTTTTATTTTGAATGTTGTTTGGTTGGTGACTAAGTTAATTGAAAATGGTTAAGTGAAGAGACTTTAAAGGGGATTTTTTGCATTGAATATGGTTTGGTTGGTGACTTAGTTACTTGAAAATGGTTAATTGTAGAATTTTTAAAGTGGATTTTTTGTTTTGAATATGGCTTTGTGTGATACTTAGACCACTTGAAAATGGTTAAGTGTAGGGACTTTAGCTGGTATTTTTTGTTTTGTATGTGGTTTCGTTGATAACTTTGTTACTTGAAAATGGTTAAGTGTACAGACTATAAAAGGGATTTTTTGTTTTGAATGTAGTTTGGTTTTGATATTTATTAACTTGAAAATAGTTACTTGTAGAGACTTTAAAGGAGATTTTTTATTTTGAATGTGGTTTAGTTGTAGACTTAGTTAATCGAAAATGGTTAAGTGTAGGGACTTTAAAGGGGATATTTTGTTTTGAATGTCGTTTTGTGTTGATACTTAGTCACTTGAAAATGGTTAAGTGTAGGGACTTTAACGGGTATTTTTGGTTTTAAATGTGGTTTGATTGATGACTTTGTTACTTGAAAACGGTGTAGTGTAGAGACTTTAAAGGAGATTTTTTATTTTGAATGTCGTATTGTTTTGATACTTAGTCACTTGAAAATAGTTACTTGTAGAGAGTTTAAAGGAGATTTTTTATTTTCAATGTGGTTTGGTTGGTGACTTAGTTAATCGAAAATGGTTAAGTGTAGGGACTTTAAAGGGATATTTTGTTTTGAATGTGGTTTTGTGTTGATACTTAGTCACTTGAAAAAGGTTAAGTGTAGGGACTTT
>NW_025877170.1:0-12354 GCF_002878395.1 Capsicum annuum
TAAAAATATAAAAGTAGCAGATATAAGAAAAGTCATATTAAAAAAAACATTTGGTGAATATTACATGACTAGAGTAAATTATATACCATACCTACCTAACTACTCTTACAAATACCTATCATGACAAGTTACATAAAATTTTTAGAAAAAGATATGAAAAACATACAATTACTAGAAAAACAGATAAAAATAAATATAGACAAATACATGGTAAATAAAGATATAAAATATATAGAATTTCTTAATAAAAATATACAAAAACTACTAAGACTAAAACAAACAACTACAAAATATTATAATAAAATCAATTTTAAAAGATAGATCATCTAGATTATCTTAAAGTTTTAATCTTATATATACTTAAAGATATAGAAATTATGACATTAAGAAAATAATATTAGAAAAAGTAATAGACTATGAAATTGAAACCATAGATTGGATAGAACAGTTATACCAAGAAATTTACCCAGAAGAATATTATTCAGATTAAGAGATGTTAGAATATATTAGAAAAACTAGAGAAAATCAAGATAATCTAAATAAAGAAATTAATTATAGAAACTGAATTAGAAAAATAATGGAAAATCTAAAAGAAAAGTTAATATGGATAAAAGAAACCTTAGAAAATTTAGAAAAAAGTACATGTGATAGTTTATATAATTTAAAAAACTTACTACGAGAAGAACAACGCAAGATAATAAATAACATAGAAAATCTAGAATTAGATATATATTACAGTACAGTTAGGATAAATTATTATACAGAAATTTGTAACTCTGCAATTACTACAGGATAAAATAATAAACCAAACAAATTAATGAATACATCTTACGAAAAGAATAAATCATTAAAAAATATTGAAACAAAATTTAAGAAATATCCACGCACAAAGAAAAATAGATTCATTATATATATACTAAATCTATTTCATAAATTAGTTATCCGCCTATGTCCGCACCCCCCTACAAATGGTATTTAGGGGTTATACTTAGAAACTTGAATATGAGGGAATTCCGAAATACTGTAGATTTTGCAAAAAACTTGGGCATATGATGGCTGATTGTCGGGCTTTAGAAAGGAAAAAAAATGCTGAGATAAAAAAACTTGAAAGAAAATCCAATCACACCCATGAAAACAAGCCCCCTAATCCTAATCCTAAACATGTTCAAGGGAAATATAAGAAGGATGTTGACAATGAAAAAGGTTTGGACAGTAGCAGCAGAAAAAGGGCACAAAATGAGAACAATTTGAGGTCTAACGAAGCACAACCAAAATAAGATATTGGAAAGGGTGAAAATGAGCAGATTATTGACAAAAATAGGAGTAAATATGAAACAGTTGCTGGTACTGATGCTGAGGTTACTATGGGGACAAGAATGAAGAGAAAGAATAATGATATGAAAATGCCTAAGAAACGAACTACGGTGACTTTTAAAGCACCTTTACAAGCCAAAATCCTAAAAAAGAATAGGGTTGTGAAGAATAAACAAGCGAATAAGATGGAGCAGGAACATGATCTGGTTACAAAATTGAAGGATTCATGTGCTATGATGGCAAATGCTAAGCAAAATAAGAACCAAGAAGAGGACACACGAATGAATAGTGTTGAAGTCGATACCAATGTTCTGGAAAAATACAATAGAGGGGAGAATGATATTGGCGTTGATACTAGCAATCTAGAGAAGAGTGACACAGGTGAAAATAATAATGAGGTTACCAGAAATATTATGGAAAAAAGCAACAATGGTAGAGATAGTAAAATTCGATCCCAATATCGTGAACATGACAACAATGAGATGGTACAGGAATCTAGTAATATCCCGAGCAAGGCTAAACAGGCGGAAGATCATAAAGTGAACCATCTTGAAGAAACTCTGGAACAAGAGGAAGAGTCATCTGTATTTCCTTATGAAATAAAGGCTCTACCTGGTCTTGATCTAATTGTGGATCTAAATATTGGCACTCTTCCAGATCTTAGAAGAAAACAAAATTTCAAGACTATTCCCACTCAAAATATGGAATCCTCTTCGGATGGCAAAATTGTAACTGCTTGGGTAATTCGTAATTAGCCAAACTGTGAAGGTACAGGAATAGAAGACGTGAAAGAATTCTCACCGGTTGAGAAAAGAAGAAATAAAAATAGGAAAAATTAAAAAAACAACAAAGTCAAGGAAAATCCTCTCACCAAAATGGGATGCACAAATTAGTCCTTCCTTAGTGATTTTTATGATTAGAGCTATCTTTTGGAACATTAGGGGGGTTAAGTCCAAAAAGGCAATTCATAGGCTCAACAATCTCATCTCCATCAGCAAAGTGGATCTAGTAGCTTTACTAGAACCTTTTATTTGCATGAATAAGATAAACTCTTACATGAAGCTCTTGAAATTTCAAAATTGTGTTTCCAATTCCAATGGCAAAATATGGTTCTTCTGGAAAGACAACTACAACACTAGCATCATCAGTAATATGGATCAACAAATTATTATTAAACTTCACTCATGCTTACCACCTGATATCTTTTATGTCACCGCAGTGTATGCTAAATGCACAGCAACTGAAAGAGAAGAACTTTGGAGTAATCTTGAAGAGGTTTACCATTTGGACAATGGACCATGGTGCATTGGGGGAGACTTTAATGTCATCTTGAGCCCTGATGAAAAAATTGGGGGCTCCCTCCATAGGATGGATAAAATCCTAGAATTCAACAGCTGCATGAATAATTGTGAAGTCATCGATCTTGGTTGTGTTGGACCTAGATTTACCTGGTGTAATAATAGAATACCAAAGAAAAGGATTTGGAAAAGTCTTAATAGAGTATTTGTTAATGACCAGTGGAATCAATTCTTTAACACCAGTGTGGTCAGACAACTAGTGAGGACCGGATCTGACTATAGACCAATGCTCATAACCTATCAGAAGGATTTACAGAGAGATGTTAACTACTTTAAATTTCTTGATTTTTGGACTGATCAACCTTCTTTTATGCAGGTAGTGGAGGAATCCTGGAGTTCTCAAGTCCATGAAAACTTTATGTGGATTCTACAACAAAAATTGAAAGTTCTTAGCAAGAAATTAACAATGGTCCAAGGAAGTTATTGGAAATGTATTCGATCATGTTGACCAATGGGAAGCTAAGATCCAAGTACTATAAGAGCTGAACAATCTTCATAATAGTAATCAAAGCAGGGAGGATCTTAACAGAGACCAAGCAGAATATATAAAATGGATGAGCATCCAGGAGAATCTTCTCAGACAAAAGGCTAAGACCAAGTGGTTTGAAGAAGGAGATTTCAACACCAAATATTTCCATAGCTTGATCCGGGAAAGAAGAAGGAGATTATAGTTACACAAAATTAAAGATCATAGGGATAATTAGGTCCAAGGTGATGAGGAGATTAGCAAGGCTGCAATACACCACTACAAGAAGAGTTTTAACCTTTATCATCATTTTACGGATGCTAGTATCCTGGAAAGTATCCAAAGTGTCATTACTGAGGAGGAAAATTCTAGTCTTACTAGCATACCTGATTTAGAAGAGATAAAAGAGGTGGTTTTTAGCATGAGCGCTGATAGCTCTGCTGGTCCAGATGGTTTCAATGGTTTTTTTATCACAAGTGTTGGGATGTGATCAAATATGACATACGGATTTTGTTCAAGATTTTTTCAGAGGCAAAAACATTACCAAGTTTTTCTCTAATACCTTCCTTGTTCTTATTCCAAAAGTTGAATCACCTTCTACTTTCTCTGACCCTCAAACCTATTAGCTTGACCAAATTCTCTTAAAAAATTATCACTTAGATTCTATCCAAGAGACTTAACCCCCTGCTTGACAAAATTATTTCTGATAACCAAAGTGCTTTTGTCAAAGGTAGGATGATTACTAAGAGTGTGTTATTGCCTCAAGAGCTAGCCCATGGGATTAAACAAGATATTTTAGGTGGTAACATGATCATCAAATTGGACATGGCTATGGCCTACGATAGGATGTCATGGAACTTTCTAATGGCTGTTATGAGAAAGATCGGCTTCTCTGAGGATTGGTTAGACATAATCTGGAGGATTTTATCAAATATGTGGTACTCAATCATTATTAATGGTACCAGGACACGTTTCTTCTCTTCTTGCCAGGGTCTTAAACAGGGAGATCCTCTTTCTCCTTCCTTGTTCATTATAGGTGCTGAGGTGCTATCTAGGCTCCTTAGCAATCTTATTGACAATGAAAACTTAACTCCATTCAGTATGAATACCTCTAATCTTATCATTAACCATTTAGCATATGCTGATGACATTATTATTTTTACAGGTGGCAATACCAGATCAATCAAGCTCATTTTGAAACAAGTAAAGAGATATAAAAAAGCTTCTGGACAGAGTGTAAACCAAGAGAAAATCTTCTTTGTCACTGCTCCTAATACTGCTGCCAGTAGAATCAATAGGATGAGATGCTTCTAGGTTTTTAGACAAAAAATTACCGTTCACCTACTTGGGATGTCCAATAGATCATGGCAACAAAAAAATTTGCTACTTTGAGCTCATGTTGGCTAAGATCATCAAAGCTATTAATGGGTGGCAAGAAAAAATGCTTTCGTATGGAGGAAAAATAGTTTTGATCAAAAGTGTCCTACAATCTATGACTACTTATACTCTCTCAGCTATGAATCCTCCTAAAGGAACCTTGAATCTTATTGATAAATATTTTGCAAATTTTCTTTGGGGAACAAAAGAAGGCAAAAATAAGCACCATTGGTCTTCCTGGGAGAACTTGTGCATTCCTAAGGAAGAAGGAGGGATAGGGTTGAGAAAATTGGAAGATAATGCAAACTCTTTCACCTTAAAGAGGTGGTGGAGGTTCAGAACTCACCCCTCGCTGTGGGCATCTTTTCTAAGAGCCAAATATTGTAAAAGATCTCATCCTGTCTCTAAAAAAAATTATCTCTTCTAACTCTCATGCCTGGAAAAGTATGTTGAGGATTAGAGAACCGCATATGGAATATTCGATCTGGGAGTTCTAGTTTTCGGTGGGATAATTGGACAGGCAAAGATGCTTTAGCCAAGTTATTCCCTAGGCCCTGAAAAAGTGCGAAACTCTATGTGAAACAATTATTTATTAATGGTGGTTCGAATATTGAAAAATTAAATCATACTCTCTCTGGGCAACTGATAAATCATATAAAAAGGATTCTTATCGGCAACAATGATATCAATGATTATCCAATATGGAACACCACTACAAATGGTTTTTTCACCAACGAGGCAGTCTGGGATCTTATTAGAACGCATAAGCCTAAGCAGGAGTTTATGGACAAGATTTGGCACTCAAAAGTTCCTTCCAAATTTTTCTTTTTGACTTGGAGAACTATTAAAAAAAACTACCTTTTCAAGACACGTTAAACAGGTTTGGCACTTAAAAGATCTTTGTCTTACTTTTGTTGTAGGATTTTACAACCCGAGACATTACAACATGTGTTTGTTGATAGTGAAGCAGCCTTTTATCTTGGGAACACGATTGGAAATCCTCTGGGCATTACTCACAAAAATAAACCTGTAATAAATGTCTTCAAGAGTTAGTGGAACATTTCAAAAATGGACTCAAGTCAAATGGAGCACACCTCAGATCGGTAATATTAAAGTAAACACTAATGGAAGTTATCTTTTGGAAACAGAAAAACCTGGAATTGGAGGGATAGCAAGGGACAACAATGGAGAGATGGTGATGGCTTTTTCAATTCCCGCAGAATGTACCAGCAACAACATGGCAGAAGCATTGGCAGCTGAGTTTGGTGGGAAATGGTGTAGCCAACAAGGGTTAACTAATTTCACTCTCAAGCTTGACTCCATGATCATAGTAAATATGGTGAATAACAGGAGCAACAACAACTACAAACTCAAACAGATCATCAACAATATCATTGAGATAGTGGATTAGTCAAATGTCCAGGTGACTCACTGTTTTAGAGAAAGCAATCAAGTTATAGATTTTTTGACGAAAATGGAGGCTATGCAGAACAAGACAATGATCTTAACATCCTTTAGGAAACTTCCCAGAATTGCTTAAGGGGCATACTTTCTGGAAAAAAGTCAAATGCCCTGTATTAGGACAAAATTCGATAAGGCGAATTTTTTTGTTAGTTGATATCAATATATATATGAACTTACCAGAAGAGTTATATCCTCATATATATACGACTCTCTTCTGAATTTTGTGGTGATTAGTTCACCTTTGTGTTGTAATGGAGGTAAGGCTTTAGTCCCCCTCCCGTTTTCTCTCGTAAATACAACATGACCCAGTTATACTGGGTAACTTTATAAAAAAAAAAGCGTAACATGTCTTTTTTTCAAGATCTCAAAATTTACATTTTAAAGGGATTTACCTATAAATAAACTTTAATAGTATCATGATAGCATAAACAATTTATTACATTAACAATTTGTATATATATATATATATATATATGTTAAACTCAGTGATGAATTATAAATTAGAATCACAATTAAATCAATATTTCATTCTTTATATCTCATTTTCTTTACTTATAATTTTGTTAAACTCTTATTACTATATTTTAGGTTCAAGATTTTACAATAAAATTACACCACAAGTATAACTTCTATGCATTAAACAAGACGGTAATCTAAGTCATCGGGTCACTACATTCATTCGGGTGCTTTCTCATTTCGCCATCCGCACAACATGTCATGGTAGTTGCGATTAAGCCTGAGTGTGCACAATATGTGTGTGCGCGCGTGAAATGTGTCTCAAAAATTATTGATGTAGACTCTAGCTTTTAAAGGTAGTTAAATAATTTTTACAATAACTAGAGTAGGCGAAAGAAAAATAGTAAATTTGTAGATCGCATTATTAATACTTAGTTTGCTAGATTATTTGTTAGATTTCAGTAATTTTGCATTAGCATCGCAAACTGAAACTCCACCGTATAGATCTTGACATCAATAGTCGAAGAATTTAATAATGAAGAAAGTTTAATTACTTATAAAGCTAGAAATATAAAAATACAAGTATGGGATAAAATATTAACAATAGAAGAGATCTATAATTATGAACTAACATCAAAAGATATGCTTTTAGAAATGTCGTTTTTAGATAAATTATACCCACATATAATAACTAAGACACAGTGATGGGTTACAACACCATGTAAACTAAATGTAAGAGCAAAAAGAGTTATTAATAAAATAAAAAAGAAAACTGATTGGATAAAAGAAAGTGAAAAAATCACACAAAAATTAGAAAATATAAAAAATAATGAAGATACATAGAACTAGTTATATTTTCTATAAACAAAGAAGAAACAGCTATATTTTCAATAGATAAGGTAGAAATAATAAAGAAAAACTTAAGACAACTATATAGTGAAGATCCATTACAAGGATGGGAAAAACATAAGATTACTGTAAAAATTGAGCTAATAGATAAAAATAATATAATAACCCAAAAACCATTAACATATAACTTTGATGATTTAAAATAATTCAAAATGCATATAGATGGATTATTAGAAAAACAATACATACAAAAAAGTAATAGTAAACACAATAGCCCAGTATTTATAGTAAATAAATACAGTGGACAAAAAAGAGGAAAAAGTAAAATGGTCATTGATTATAGAAACCTAAATGCAAAAACTATGATATATAAATATCCAATACCAAATAAAATATTAAAAATAAAGCAAATACAAGGATATAATTTCTTTAGTAAATTTGATTGTAAATCAGGATTTTACCATTTAAAGCTAGAAGAAGAATCTAAAAAATTAACTGCGTTTACAGTACCACAAGGATTTTATGAATGGAATGTGTTACCATTTGGATATAAAAATGCACCAGGTAGATACCAACACTTTATGGATAGTTATTTTAAACAACTACCTAATTGTATAGCATACATAGATGATATACTATTATATACAAAAACTAAAGAGGAACATTTAAAATTACTAGAACAATTTGCAGGTAAAATAGAAAATTCAGGAAAAAGTTTAAGTGAAAAGAAAGCTGAAATTATGAAAAATCAGATAGAGTTTTTAGAAATACAAATAGATAAAAGTAGAGTAAAAATGCAACAACATATTTAAAAAAAAATAAAAAATTCAAAAGAAGAATTAGATACAAAAAAAGAAATTACAATTATTTTTAGGATTAGTAAACCAAGAGAATATAGACCAAAATTAGCAGAAAACCTAAAGCTATTACAGAAAAAATTAAAAAAGGATAGAGAGTATAATTACAACGAAGAAGATAAAAAATAAGTTCAGAAAATAAAAATACTTTGTAAAGAATTACCAAAATTACAATTTTCAGACAAAAATTAAAAATTTACATATATAGTAGAAGCAGATGCAAGTGAATATAATTATGGAGGAATACTTAAATATCGATATGAAGAAGAAAAATTAGAACATAATTGTAGATAATACTCAGGAACGTTTAGTGAAACAAAAATAAAATGAGAAATAAATAGAAAAGAATTATGTTTATTATATAAATGTTTATTAGCATTTGAGCCATATATTGTATATAACAAATTTATTGTACGAACAGATAAAACTCAGGTACGATGGTGGTTAACAAGAAAAATAAAAAATTCAGTTACAACGAAGAAAATTCGGAGATTAGCATTGAATATATTAAATTTTACATTTACAATTGAAGTAATCAGTACTAACAAAAATATTATTGCAGATTACATATCAAGATAAAGCTACACAGACTGATGTAATAGAAGAAGATGCTTTAGAAAAGATACTCAAAACCCTAATTACACTTTCACTGAAAGTGGACAGTATAGGTAATGAAATAGAAAAGATAAAGACTAATGAAGTTAAACTAAAGTCTGAGGCAATGACTCAGATAACTCAGTAGTGTGCAGATCTATGTCGATCGAAAGATAATAAAATTTCAGAGATAAAAGGAGACGTTGGGACACTCCAAAAAACCCATAAAGTTTATCAATCTACTTCTGCAGGTACAAGTAAAGGAGTTAGTGGACAAAGATATCAGAACATGGACATGAACAAGATATTTGAAAAACCATTTATACCAAAAACACAAAAAGACCACTTATTCATACCCCCACAAACAACCACATATCGAGAAAGTTTAAACTAAGATAAAAAAGCCTATAACCATATAACTCGAGCATACATAGAAAATATCCACAAAATAAAGACGCACCTAAACCTTTAACCCAGAACCACAAATATCCAAAAATCAAACATAGACTATATAACCTAAAAACTACAAGGTTACAACAAGTTAATCGAATTACCAAAAACTAACCAAAATTTAGCTAAAACCTATTTCAGTTATGGACTATTAAATACCATATATACCCAAGAAGGAGATGAACTAACAACTATACTAGAATTATATAGAGCATTCTCCACTTATAAGAAAATAACCAAAGGAAATCTATTTTTTATAAAGTTTTATACTGCACCAACAGATATATTATATGAAAAAATTAAACCACTTATACAAGTTGTAAAAATAGGATTAACCAGAGATATGATTATACCGGAAGATATTGTTCAACAACCAGAGATGCGTAAAGTTGAGATACCTGATTTATATACAAATAAGCGAACTATAGGAATAACTACAATTATTCAAGAACTAGCAAACAATTATCTCAATGGAAATCCCATATGGAGCTACTATTCGAGAGACCAATTGATGATCTATTCAAATTCAAGGAAGCTACGACAATCAGATATGGAAGAAGTTAAACAATGGATTATGACGTTGCTCAATCCAGAAAAACAACCATCAACAAGGGCAATTAAAAAAGAATTTATTTCAGAAGAGTTATTAACCAGATATTGCAAAGAAAAATTAGAAAATAAAGAATTGAAACTAATGAAATAGAAATAAATATAGTAGATGCTGAAGAAACAGATAATTATGATTCAGAAGATAATGAAACATATATAGAAATCTTAGCAGATATAGAAAAACTAGAAATTAATGAAAATTTTATTCCTAATATTATGTCTGCTTTTTGTATATCTTCCTTTATTCAAATTCTATTTTTATTTTCCTAACTCCTATTATTATTTCCTTTTCAGTTGTTTCTTTAATAGCTATTAAACTTCTTGGTAGATCTAGGCATATATTACTGTTAGATTTTATTTCTTCATTTTTCACTAGGTATTTTGCTATATGATTTTCTTCTTGTCCTGTATTTAGGAGTATTAAATATTCTTCTTCATTTATTGTTTCTGTTATATAATAATGAGTTAAATTAACTGTTGAAGTTATTTCATAATTTGTTCTTTTCGATGATCCTTATGATGCTGGTTTTTCAAGAACTATACTTTTTGTTGTACTTATTCTATCATTTATTATTTCTAAATCTTCTTCTATATCCATGTCTTTGTAACTATAATCATTGTTATCAATTGTTTTTACAAATTGTTCAAAAGGACTTTCTATTTGTATTTTATTAATTTTATTTTTTTCCGTTATTTTATGTTTACTGTTAATACATATAGATTTTTACATCTTGCTATAAATATTTTACTTTCTGGGGTTAGTTCTATTCCTGATATTTTTCAATAGAATACTAATGATTTATCTATGTTTTTATCTGTTATTGCTACTGAATAATTCACACTTATTATAAATTTAAATTTTTCGTATATTGAATTTCCTCTTATAGCAGTTATTATACTTTTTTTCTATAGGTTTTATAATTCTATCATCTACTAAATATAATTCTATTGGTGTATCTATCACTTCTCTAAAACATGCTTTTATTAATATCTCTGTTCCTCCAAGATGTACATATTTTATTGGGACTTTACTTTTTATATTGTTTATTTTTAATTAATTATTCTTTTTGTTACTAGTGGTATACTAGCTCTACCTTTTGCATATCTACAGTCTATTACATGTTTTTTTGGCTTACTACGTAGTATTCTTCTTTTTGTCTACTAAATATGTTTTTAATTGTTGGTATTTTAAATATTTTTTCTACAATTAAATCTAATTCTTTTACTTTTATCTCGTCAAATATATTATTATCAAATATTATTTTCTAATCTATTCCTTCTTCATATAAATATTCTTTCTTTGTTATTTTTTTATATCTTCTTCATTCATTTGATTCATCTGATTTATTATCTATTTCATTTTCCAAAATTTCATATATACTATTGTCACTTTCTAATTCATAATCTATATAATATATTTGCATATATTCTGCATTTTCTATCTTTATTTCTGATATTTGTTTCTTTTTTGGGTCTTTAGGAATTTTACAATCTCTAGCTAAATATCCTAGTTTTCCATAATTATAACATGTACATTCTTTTATAGATTCTTTCTTTTATACAATCTTTTATATTTATAATTTTTTACATAATATCTTTTTCTTTGTTTTGTTCTTGTTCTTCTATTGTCGTACTGCTAAATTCATCTTTTATAGCTATTTCATATTTTTTCAATATGTCTATAGTTGTTAGCTTAGTTGTTGTTGTTCCTTCTATTTTTTTTAGCAGCCCTTAATACCTTTTTACTATCTTCAGTTAAATTTAAAAACCATAATTTATTGTTCCTATTAGTGTTCTTTCTATATATTCTGGTGTATCTATTGCATTTATACCATTGTCTAATAATTGTTTTGTTATATATCCTATCCATAATTGTATCATTTTATCTACATCTATTATACAGTCTAAGTCTAAGAAGTTATAATTTTTATTAATTATTTATTTTTGTGTCCATTTGTTATATTCATCCCTTAGATTTTATCTTTTAAACATATCTTTATATTATTAATATGTAGGTTTTCTTATTTCTGATGTACTAGGTATTATATTTTCATCGTCTTTTTTATCAAGAGTGTTTATTTCCGTACTTGTATTTTCTAAGTTTTCTTTATTAATTACTTCTTGTTATCGTACTATATCTAATATGTGATTCTATGTTATCTATGTGATTCATTAACATTTGTTGTTCATGTATAATGTTATATAAATTATCATTTGTATCTCCTTTTTCTAAAGTTAATTTTATTCTAAATAATCTTTTTTCTAATTATTTTTTTCTTTTAAGCTGATTCCTGTAATTAATTCCTTCATATAGCCAACTTTGTTTTTCTCTAACTCTTCTAATATATTCTATCATTTTTTAATCTGTATAACATCCTTCTGACTAATAACTATCTAAATATGAGCAGTAGCTATCATTATATATGTGAGTTTTCTATAGAACTTAATAACTCTTCATTAAAATGAGATACCTTTTCGTATACAACTTTTCTTAGATCTACTATTTCTATATCCTTAAGTATATACAAAACAAGTATTTTAAATTTATCTATCATTTCAT
>NW_025877171.1:0-2649 GCF_002878395.1 Capsicum annuum
CCACCCCTACCCCACCTCGACCTCAACTTCCACTACCATCTTCACCCCCACCCCCACCCCCCCCCCCCCCCCCCCCCCCCCCCCGCCTTCTTAATTTAAAAAACAATAAAAATAAAAACTTTTTCCTGTCCTCCCACCTCGCTTCCTCCCCCACCTCTAACCAAATCTGTGCTAAAAAAATAATCATGTAATTATATATAAAAAAATAAAAAAAAAGTTTCATATTTTTCTTAATTATATTATTCACATAAAAGAAAATCTATTCCTGCCCATCTACCCACCCCACCTCAACCTCCACTTCATCCCCCCCCCCCCCTCTCCTCCCCAATTTTAAAAAAATAAAAACTTATTTTACACCCCCCAACCAACCCACCCACCCACCCCTCCTCCAGCCGATTTTTCATCTTTAATCAAATCTATACTAAAAAATAATTATGTAATAGTAAAAAAAAAATATGTTTCATATTTTAATTGTATTATTCACAAATAGGATTAATAAAATTGTCATAACGATATGTGTTATAAGACTATAATATATATATTATTGTTATTATTGTCATAACGATATGTATATACACATAATATTAATAAACTTTTAATCAACCTGTCACGTAACTTAATATGATTGTCTACAATTCTTTTTTTAATGCAGCATAAGCATTTATTTTTGAAAATTTATTTTTTCTTGAGTATTTATTATTTACTGTATTTTATATTTAAATAAATTCAATATGCAATATCATCGTACTATTTTTCCACACCCCCTCCTCCCCCTACCCAACTTTAACATTAGTCCATGAGTTTGTTATCTTAATATTTTGTAGTTAATATTTTAATAACTTGCCACCTTACCTATAGTAACTTTACTTTAATCTCATTCAAATATTTCATTAAAGTTCAAAGTTATCTCATTTCTTAGAAGTCTTTAGTTGATTTCCCTTGCGCTACAATTAAGATTCAACATATATTGCTTAACATATACATGTTGGACTTCTTGTAAAATTAATCTATACCAAACATGTTGAAGTAATTTTGATAGGAATCCAAATACATATAGAAAAAAATTATAATCTATTTAATAAAAGAATTTTAACTTGATATATAAATATTTATATGTCAAATATCAAATAATTTGGTCTTAATTTCAATTATATATTAAACATTGCTATAGTAATGAGGAAAAGCAACAAACAAATAAAAATTGAATTAAAAGGTTATCCTTTGATTCACGTACTTTTTTTCTCGTAATATTATTTAAAAAAATTGTTCATCCCAAAATCAAATACATAATTTTCTTAACATAATTTGTTTCTATACGAAGAAAACATACCAAATAAATATATATATAAAATGTCCCTTATATTTCTAGATTCAGTTTAGAAGGTATCACTATTGTTTTTGGTAGAGTATTGATTAAGACGAAAGGAACAGTTTCACATCACATTTATAATTGCAAAGACAATATGACACTAGCTAATATGTATTTGAAATTTGAAGTCCTACTGTGGTCATATCTATAATGTCAACGCTTGTATGATAAAAGAAAACATTTAAGAACTTTATATATTTTAAATCCAAAAATAAAATATTGATTCAGAAGATTTTATAATTGTCCAATTCCAAATAAATCTAATTTTGATCCAAATACGTTCCTCCAATTTAAATTCAATTACTTTATATTTAATCAATTAAATAATGTAAAATTTTGTTGCTTGTGATATTTTCATAGTTTAAACTTTTCAAGAACATATTTCAGTTTTTTACTTTCTTTATTTGATTTCTTAAAATGACTTGTACAAAATGAATTAAAGAATAAGACAAGGTGTATTCTTTTCTCTTTAATTTAAGTTAAAGAATAATTTGCCAACTCAAAAATAAATAATTTAAAATTTATTATTGTTAATGTGTATAATTAAAATCAAATGTAAAAATCATGAAACAAAGCACAATAAAAAGGAATAATAATAAAAATATTAAACACAATACTGAAAAAAAAAAGATTTTTTAAAAGAATTTAAGTGAAATAGATAAGTGAAAACAGATATTTAAAAGGTAATTCAAATTGCTTTGATAACTTTGGAGATACAACTTCTTAATAGAAATGTAAATTTAGAATCACATATAACTCGTCATCGTTCTTATCTTTTGATTACCTTTTTTGGTATTTCATCACTCTTCCTCTCTACTCTTGTATTCTTATTGCTCTTTTCTGCTAATCAAATTAACAATGTCAATTAAATTAGTCATTCAAAAACAAATCAACAAACAATAAGCTGCAACTTTCACTTAATACACATACATAAAAATAGGATACGTTTAACATACAAAATTGAGCTAATTCTTTTTCTAAATACATAGGAATAAGTTGAGCAGAAAGAATAGAAAAAGTTATTGAAAAAAATGTTGGGTATTTTAATAACTACGCATAGCTTGAAAAGTAATGACGACAAATGAGATTTACAGAAGAACAACAAAACTTGATTTATGCATCATTAAAGCGAGATATATATACAAAATAGGAGGTTGAAAAGTTAGAATTTTATTCCAACTCAAATTCTATCTTAACTCAAATTTAAAAATCCTATCACCAATATATTTTGTTAAAAAATAATATATTTTAAGATCAAATTTTCAAATTCTATTTAACAA
>NW_025877172.1:0-1533 GCF_002878395.1 Capsicum annuum
TGTTGTTAAACTCACTTTTCTAGTTCAAACAAGTGTTGCAAGCCTAGTGAAGCCGTGTGTGGCCATTTTCGATTCACTAGCACTTTGTTGTTCATCTTGTGTTGGTTGGAATATCTGGATACACACTTAGCATTGTATCAAATGTCGCGGAAAAAGAAATTATTCACATGATTGTCGTGCTCTCAAGAACTTGGTTGATCTTTATCAAGCATCATTAAAGAAGAAAGAGAGAAATCCCGAGGCTAACTTTCTCTCTGAAAATAATGTTGACATCACATGATTGGATGTAGCAGACTTTTACGAGCACCCTGAAGGAAAGATTGATCACTTGATTGGTGATGGTTCCGTAAATATGGAAGTGTTGACACCCAATTTTTGCTCTCCGTGCCTAAAATTAACGTCTTCAGGCTTTTTGTTCGTTAAAGGGAACGAAGCATAATTTTCACATCTTTTTACAATTGTTTGATAAATTATTGATAATTATCCTTTCTTTAGGATTTTAATCAATTTTTTGTCATATTTTTATTTTTTTATAATTTATTAATAATTTTTCTAATTTTAGGATTTTTATCAATTCATTATCGTTCTTAAAATTTTACAATCATCCGCACACATGCACGACATGACGTTATATTTATATATATATATATATATATATATATTTAAAATTAATTATATTTTAATAATTTTAATATTCTTTACATTTTTCATTCAACATCTATATTTTACCGTCCGCAAATATTGAGTCGGATCAATTATTTTTGTGCAGTATAATAATTTGATGTATTGTCACGTCCGACAATGACAACTCAGTGTTGTCATGTCACATCTGACAATGAACACTCAATGACACTACCCTTTGAATAATTACTTTGTCCGTTGGTCAAAAGGATGAAAATCCTTTGGCCAATAACTTAAGGACCTAAGGGTGTTCTATTATAAAAAGAGAGGACACCCCTTTATCCATTGGATAAAAGGGATGCTCAATTTTTTGTATAAATAGGTGGTGGGAGGACACATTTTGAACACACATTTTTGTTCATTTTTTCCTCTCTTTCAAAATACACATATATTTATTTTTTACAACTCATAAACATTTTTCCTTTGCAAACCCACACACATATTCATAAATATACAAGCATATTTTATTTCTTCCATTTTTCTCTTCAAAAACACAAACAAAAAATATATATAAAAACACACAAACACACGCATACATAGAAAAACAACCTCCATTTTTGTATCATTTTTTACCATCAACAGCAATGACTCACATATAAATATATATACAGATGCCTACTACATAGTTTCTATTTTTAAGCTTTCATCTTCTTCGTAGATACCAACAGCTCACCCGATCTCATGCGCCACCTCCACATGGTTTTCTTCCCCAAAACAGCCACCCAATAATACCACCCCCCACGCTACAAGCTTTCCCTTTACGTCTCACCGCAAGCTCGCCGGAGGTGATGACCGGTGAGCATCGAATTTCTTCCCAGATCTGCCGCCGTCAACCACTACAATAGCCGCTAC
>NW_025877173.1:0-1842 GCF_002878395.1 Capsicum annuum
AAATGAAAAAAAAGTAATGTAATGGAAAAGGACAATTTTTGTGCTTACCAAATATTACTTGTGTATAGTTTGTTTCTAATTAAAGGATGTGAAAATTATCCCAAATGTATTTTTTAGATTGTTAATTACAAGTTATGGCAAAACTTTTCATTAATTACTAAACTTAAAAAATAATTACAAGCTATAGCAACTTTTGAGAAAAACGTATTTTAATTAAATTTATGAAAATCAATTTATAATTTATATTATTTCCTTATATTTTGCATTTAATATTTATTACTCTTAATGAATGATCATTGGATAACTATGGCAAGTTAAGATTTTAATATTTTTTTTAATAATTAAATATCAGAGTTTGGTCATAATTTAAGGAGTTATATATGGTAATTATTTTTTGTAAAGTTAAAAACTGATTTCATTCTTTTATTAACTTGAATAATTAACTAAATTATACACTTTTTTATATTTTATTTAATTATGAGTAAAATTCTATTTCCTTAACTTTTTTAACTCCATTTTCCCTTCATATGTAATACTATGTCTTTTAATAACTTTTACTGATAACTATCAATAAAAGTTTACTACTCTTTTAAGTTTTTTTACTTTTGTTTTGAGTATAACTTTTGGTTTCCCAACACATCATGATTTTTGATTTTCCCATACTGGTCACCATTTGAGTTTGGTTTAATATCTTTTTCATATTTGATTATACATTTTTTCATATTTTTCTGTCTTTAATTACCAAGAAAAATCTTATCTCTTTACCTTTTTAATTTCTTTTCCCTTCTTTTAACTTTATTATACAGACTTTCAAGTTTTACGGTATCTATTCAATTAAGTAAGAACAATTTAGCAACAAATTAAATTTCTAACTTATTCCATATATTCTAGTAGTGTTTTTACCTATTCATTTAATTAAAAATAAAGATATAATGTTATATACGTTATATTCCAAAATAGTTTAAATTTTAATTTCTCATTCTTACTTTTAGCTAGTGAGAAACTTTTATAATCACACATGTATTAATGACATGTTTGAAACTAAAAATGATAAAAATCTTTTTTTATATATTTTTGTTCTTAAACTCTGAATCATACTATGTCACAGAATGACGTAATATGTAGTTTTTCCGGTATTCAAAACATTCGAATGAGTTTGATATCTGACTTTTAATACACCCATGTTTTAATTTATTTATTTGGTTTTGACTTGATACAAAATTTTTAAAAATAGAGAATATTTTTTAATTTTGTTGCCTTAAACTAAAATTGCATTGAAAGTACTAAAATACCTTTTAATCTTGTGGTCTTAACCGTGCCATGTGAAAAATTAAAGTTGAAAATTTATCCAAAAAAAATGAATAGATAACATTAATCTACTTCAAAAGAACTTCGTTTCGAGTAAGTAATATCTCAAAAAAATTGAAACGTCAAGGGGGTTGCTCAGATCCAAAATTTTGGGCTAACTGGATATATATATATATATATATATTTAATTTGAACTAGTTTTGGGTTAAATTTCTATTTGAGATCGTTGAAGTTTGAAGTTACATCCGAGCTATATCAAATATATATATAAAAGTGGTATTATAATTGTATGTTGAATTTGTTTGAAAATTGGATTTTTAAGTTTGCATGTGGATTTCAATTGTATTTAATGTCTACGGTTACTCTGTGAAAGTTGTACACAACATTATATAGCTGTATTAAATTATCAGAAATCAGAATTTATACGGTTATATACCTATTTCATACAGCTCTTATACATGAAAGTGTAAGCGAAATTCTAAGTATTTGAGCGATATATGCATATTTCATATTGTTTTTATATATTTTTCATAC
>NW_025877174.1:0-1096 GCF_002878395.1 Capsicum annuum
GTTCGTTTAATTTTTTGTGGCTATTTGGGTAGACAAACGGGAAAAACGAAGTGAGTAGGACATTTTCGGGACAAATCGGTGTGCTATAGCCCATGGTTTCAAGGGTGGTCGTAGGTTCCCGGCATGTTGTAGGCCAAAAATTGGTTGGGGCTTGCCAGGGAGGTTGGGGATCGTCCCAGTGTGGCCAGTCTAATTTTTTGTGGCTATTTTGGTGGACAAATGGGCAAAACGGTGCGAACGGGGCATTTTTGGGCAAAACTGGTGTGCTACAGCCCACGATTTTGGGGGTGGGCCGGGGTCCGAGCGTGCTGTCAGCCAAAAATTGATCGGGGCATGATAGGGAGGTTGGGGATCATCCCAGTGTGGTCCATTTAATTTTTTGTGGCCATTTGAGTGGACAAACGGGTGATTTGATGCGAAAAGGGCATTTTCGGGCCAAATCGGTGTGCTATAGCACATGGTTTTGGGGGTGAGCACACGGTCCGGCGTGCTGTGGGAAAAAAATCAACCGAGGAGTTCTAGGGGGTCGAGGATCATCCCAGTGTGGTCCGTTTAATATTTCATATCCATTTGGGTGGACAAACAGGCGACACAGCGCGAACGGGGCATTTTCGAGCCAAATCGGTGTGCTATAGCCCACGATTTAAGGGGTGGTCCTGGGATTTGGGATTGCTGTAGACCAAAAGTTGATCGGGGCATGCCAGGGAGATTGGGAATTGTCCAGCATTGTCCGTTCAATTTTTGGGGGCCATTTAAGTGGACAAACGAGCAAAACGGCGCAAAAGGGGCATTTTCGGACAAAATCGTTGTGCTATAGCCCCCAGTTTTGGGGGTGGGCCCGGGGTCCAGGCATGCTGTAGACCAAAAATTTTTGGGGCATGTCAGGGATGTTGAGTATGGTTCATTTATTTTTTTATGACCATTTAGGTGGACAAACGGGCGAAACGATACGAACAGAGTATTTTCGAGCAAAGTGGTGTATTTTAGCCCACGGTTTTAGGGGTGGGCCTGGGGTCTGCCCATGTTGTGGGGCAAAAATTGGTCAGGGCATGCCAGGGAGGTTGGGGATTGTCCTAGTGTGGTCCGTTTAATTTTT
>NW_025877175.1:0-3243 GCF_002878395.1 Capsicum annuum
CAGGTCCAAAGTCTTTTGGACCTGATTTTCAAGCTTATTTGGTTGAAAAGGATCCTGAAAGTTATGCTGAAGCTATGTCTTCACATGATGCTCCTTTTTGGCGTGAAGCCATTGATGATGAAATGTATTCTATATTGTCTAATAATACATGTATATTATCAGATCTTCCTCTTGGATGTAAACCAATTGATTGCCGATGAACTTTTAGGAAGAAAATAAAATCCGATGATACTTTAGATAAGTACAAAGCCCGTTTGGTATCTAAAGGATTTACTCAATTGAAAGATATTGATTATTTTGATACTTTTGCACCTGTAGCTCGGATGACCTCTATCGTCTCTTGATTGCTCTAGCAGCAATTCATGGTCTTGTGATTCATCAGATGAATGTGAAGACTGCATTTCTGAATGGAGATCTAGACGAAGAAGTCTACATGAAACAACCAGAAGGATTTGTCATTCCTGGACAAGAACGTAAAGTTTGTAAGCTTCTTAAATCTCTTTATGGATTGAAACAAGCTCCAAAGCAATGGCACGATAAATTTAGAAAAGTTATGATTTCTAATGGCTACTTAATTAATGGTGGAGATATTTGCATATTTAGTAAATTTCAAGAAAATTCTGGTGTTATAATATGTCTTTATGTAGATGACATGTTGATCTTTGAAACTGATATCGAAAGAGTCAAAAGAACAAAATATTTTCTTGTTTCTTAGTTTGAAATGAAAGATCTTGGAGAAACTGGTGTAATTTTAGGCATCAAAATTGTAAGATCAGCAAATGGTTTGACTCTTACTCAATTAATATATATTGAGAAGGTTCTAAAGAGGTTTGGTCATTTTGACGACAAACCTGCTCCCACACCATTTGATCCTAGCATCAAACTAGTGCGAAACTCTGGTGATATTTTTGATCAATTGACATATTCTCAAATTGTTGGGAGTCTTATGTATGTCATGCATTGTACCAGGCCAGATATTGGTTATGTGGTAGGAACTTTGAGTAAGTTTACTGGTAGCCCTGGAGTTGAGCATTGGAATGCCTTAATTCGTGGTTTAAGGTATCTGAAGGGTAAAATTATTGTTGGCCTGCATTATTCTACTTTTCCAGCAGTTCTTGAAGGCTACAGTGATGCTACCTAAAATTCTGATCCAAATGACTCTAAATCTATTACTGCTTGGATTTTCACTTTGGTCGGAGCAGCAATATCTTGGAGATCAAAGAAGCAAACATGTATTACTCACTCAATCATGGAGTCAGAATTTATTGCTATGTCTTCTGCTAGAGAAGAAGTTGATTGGCTGCTGAGTATGATGATAGATATTCCATTATGGGGTAATCCAATACCACCTTTGGCTATATATTGTGATAATAAAGCTGCTATATTTCAGGCTTCAAGTGATTGTTACAATGGCAAGTCAAGACAAGTTCGTCTCAAACATAATCATGTGAGAAGATTATTGGAGAATGGCATAATATCACTTCAATATGTGAAGTCCAAACTCAATTTAGCAGATCCCTTGTCTAAAGGGTTAGGCAAGGAATTGGTGGTACAAACTTGTAATGGGATGGGAATAAAACCTATTGTAGATTGATTGTACTTTATGGAAATCCTACCTAATGATGTAATCTTGGGTTCAAAGGAAAAAACAAGTAAAGTTACAATTGTGAAGCACATCTATAAAATTTTCTTTTTCCCTAGAGAGTGAGTAGATGTGCATAAGTTGAGATTTTTTTTCTCTTGATAAATCTATAAGACCGATCTCGGTTGGAGTAATAATAATACTCTTGATAGATTTCACAGTATTGCTACAGAAACGAAGAATGAGATTATATTCTTTTAATAAGTCTATACACCGATTTCGGTTGGAGTGTGTTGAAACACTTTTGATAGATTTACTGATACTTTGCTATAAAGGAGGATGAGATTAATTTCTCTTAATGAAATTCATAGAATATTTGGTCGGAGTAGGCAAAGTTAATCTTGATGAATTCACCGCACTAAGTGTGAAGTGGAGGTCACTTCAATAAGATTTTAACAGAAAAATTTTCAAGCACTTAGCTAAAAGGTTCAGGACACATGGCCGTAAAGTGTCAAATGATTTTAATTTTTACCGAAACATAGTAATATGCGTGGAGTATTTTTCTACTTCATTCAATGAACCACTTAGTTCAAGATTTGTTCACTAAGTAGTCAATGATTTAGAAAGTCTTTACTAGCTAATGGTTCAAGTCCAAAAGACACCATTATTGATGCATGTTGCTAGATTGATGTCTCAAATGAATTTTATTTTTAAAGATAAAATTTCTTGAAACAAGTGGGGGATTGTTATTGTTAAAGGTTGTGTTTCAATAAATTTTGAAACAAGCGGGGGATTGTTATTGTTAAAGGTTGTGTTTCAATAAATTTTGAAACAAATACATCCGTTAAAAATTTTGAGTTATGTTTCAATTAATTTTTGAAACAAATGCATTAGTTAAAAGTATGGAGTTACAAAGAACATGAATTTGACAAATTCATTCTTCTTTAAATTATACGTTTTAGGTTCTTGAAAGAAAGTTACTTTTTGTTTTAAAGTATTCATGAATCTATTTACTATTAATTAATTAAGGGCAAATTTCAAAAGTAGCAAACTTAAGATCATAATTAAGAGTTTCATAGCAATTATTTCATAATTACATGAAATAACAACTTGTATTTTGTATTTTATAACAGTGTTGCTATTAAAATACATATATAACAAGATTTACTATCCCTTTTTACTCAAATCAATTGAGTTAAATAAGGAATAATTATCTCATGTGTTTAAAGTAGTAAATTCTTATTTAAAGCAGTAGATTTTTTTTTCATAAATTAATAGATTACTTTTTCAAATCAAACTCAAATATGAAAATTATGATTTTCAAAAATTCAAAATAAAGTATCATTATCGTTTTTTCTTTTATTCACTCTTTTTTATTTTGATTTCTTTTTTCTCTTCTACTTTTTTTCTTTCCATTTTATTTTCTTTGTTCCATTTTTCTTCTTTTTTTTTTTCCTTTATTTTCTTCTTTTTCATTTTTTTACTTTCACGTATTTTTTTTCTTTTACTATTTTCGTTTTCTTCTTCTTTTTTCTGTTTTTTTATTGTTTTCGCTTTTATTTTTACACTTCTATTTTTAGCTTCTATTTCTTTTTTTTATTTCTTTTTCTTTTGCCATTTTTTCTCTCCACTTTATTTTTTCTCTTCTATTTCTCTTTTTT
>NW_025877176.1:0-2340 GCF_002878395.1 Capsicum annuum
AATAATAATAATAATAATAATAATAATAATAATAATAATAATAATAATAATAATAATCTCTCTCTCTCTATATATATATATATAAAAGCAAAACAAAATCAAGACAAGATGCCACGTGTCAAACTATTAAAATACCATGTGGCAATCTTTAAGACAACATTTAAAAATATTGTAATAAAAAATTTAAATTGAAAAATATTTAAACTTTTAACTTTAAAAAAGAGATGCAGTAATTTATAAAAGAAACATGCTAGAAGCAAGGTTTTAAACAACTTCCTAACCCAAATAATGCTCAACTAAGAAGATATTTTAAATAGATAACAATTTAAATTTTTACTAATTGTAACTATCTCAATAATTTTAAAGTTTTAATTTTATCTCAATTTTTAGTGATTATCTAAATAATCTTATCCCAACTGCTTATCATTATCTTGCAACTTTAAAAAAGAGATGCATTGTAAATTTTTCAAAAAATAGATGCAGTAATTTTAAAAAGAAACGTGCTAGAAGAAACGTTTTAAACAACTTCTTAACTCAAATAATGCTCAACTAAGAAGATATTTTAAATAGATAACAATTTAAATTTTTACTGATTATAACTAACTCAATAATTTTAAACTTTGAATTTTATCTCAATTTTTAGTGATTATCTAAATAATTTTATCCCAACTGCTTATCATTATCTTTCTGTAATTCCAAAACTACAGTTTTACTATAAAATCTCATATCAACGTATTTCAAATTCAGAACCCCCCCCCCCCCCCCCCCCCCAAAAAAAAAAAAAACTAGCCAATATCTATCAAAAAAATGTCTACTAAAATTGACTATATGCATGAGATATCAAATACTAAGATGCAATGGAATTTAAAGGTTCTTATAGTTTTTAGATATTTCTAGGTTAATAAAGAAGTGTTCCTATTAGGTTTCTACAAAGTTGTCTAAGTGGATGCCAGGAAAATTTGCTTCCTGTTCTCTTGAGGAATCTTATTGAGTCAGCGAACATCTCATGTCTCTGGTGTACAACTATATGGGCTAAAGTAATATCGGTGGAATAGCTTTCAGTAAATATATTTTATATGTATTTTGTACTCGAGGTTCGTTGTGTTTATAGGCCTTTAGATTATGATCCAAGTTTTGTTGACAGGATTTATTTGCAGTTGGCAAGGTTCTTTACAAAGTGATTTCTAAGACTTGGGAGATCGATACACTATTTGTGATTTACAAAGTGAAAGCATGTTTTTGATTTATTGCTTTCTATATCGCTACAATAATGTTCACCTGCAGTGTTTGCATGTATAATAGGCTTTAAATCATCAGAAACTATCTAGAAAACAATAAATCAAAAATTTGACTTACCAGACCCTAGTGAAAATCTTCAACAATCTTATTTTGAATTTTCCTACTTTGTGACTGCATTCTAGAAATATGTCCTGCTCTATACTTGGTTCTCCAACCAAGTGGTTGTAATAGCATAAAACTCACAAATTCAATTGCAAATATGAGCAGATAATTTCTACAAGTTTTACAATCATTTCTCTTCCTTAACTAATCTGTACAAAATGTTTCTTGGCTTCACTGTAATTTTAATCTCTAATGATTACTAGGATGGGATAGACAAGGATATCCCATGGATTGGAATAGATTGGGATATCCCATGGGATTTTACTCATGGATTCAAGATTAAACTAAACATATAACCAGCCATCCAAATTTCTCAAATAATCGTAGAATACTGAAAATTATCTTAAAAAATGAAAATCAATAGTTTTCTACATTGTATTTTTTCTTCTGATAAATTAGGAGTAATATTTTACATTGTGAATGCAATAGTGTTCTGCATTTTGGCTATGATAGAGTAAAGACACAATTACAATAGGCAGCAGGAATGGTAATAAGTGTTAAAAAGAAACTCTAGATACCTCAAGATTTATGTTATGTTGCTATGATACATAACACGACCGCGATAATTCTTCTTTTGTATTCATGTAAATTCTGCTCTATGAAGCTCTAGCTTCACCATAAATTACACAAAAAACAAAGGAAAAGGAAAATTACTTTCAAAGATAATAGTTCTCGAAATAATATGAATCAAGTTTCAGATCGATATGAATCAGATATCTAAAATGCTCTTTTGAACGTCAAGATACAACTGAAGTAGTCAGCTAATATTGAACAAAATCTCATGTATATGATACTTAGGGGTCGTTTGGTGTGAGGTATAAGGGATAAATATTTTTGGGATAAAATGGACTATTTGTAACACCCCGTACTTAATTACATGCATTAGCCATTGTTATATGTGTTGGAGTATATGTATTGATCCTAAGTTAGGTATATAAG
>NW_025877177.1:0-1154 GCF_002878395.1 Capsicum annuum
TATCCGCCTATTATTTTAGGTACTCCTTTCATAAATGCCATTTATCCTTATACGCATATTGATGCCAGAGGTTTTACGGCCACATATAAAAATCAGCCTATCTTATACCCTTTTATCACTCATCCAGTCACTAGGGACATAAACACTCTTATTAATATAAAGCAAAATCAGCTTAATTTCTTACAATTAGAGATAATGAGCATTAATATTTCTGACACCATGAAATCGGTTAAAATAAAAGAAAAAATAAAAACTATTTCTTCCCAATTAATGCTTGATATCTGTGCTGATCATCCAAACGCTTTCTGGAATCGAAAGAAACATATTGTTTCTCTTCCCTATGAGGAAGATTTCAGCGAAGACAAGATCCCTACAAAATCTCGACCCTGTCAAATGAATACAAACTTGGTCGAATTTTGCAAAACAGAGATAGATAGTCTCCTTCAAAAGGGACTTATTAAACCCTCTAAATCTCCTTGGTCTTGTACTGCTTTCTATGTTAATAATGCTGCTGAAAAAGAACGAGGTATTCCTCGATTAGTTATCAATTATAAACCTCTGAATAAAGTTTTAAAATGGATTCGCTACCCCATTCCCAATAAAAGGGATTTACTGTCTAGATTATATGACGCTAATATATTCTCTAAATTTGATCTCAAATCTGGCTATTGGCAAATTCAAATTAATAAAAATCATACTTATAGAACTGCTTTTAATGTCCCCTTTGGACAGTATGAATGGAATGTTATGCCGTTCGGATTAAAAAATGCTCCTTCTGAATTTTAAAAAATTATGAATGATATCTTTAATCCTTATATGGATTTTATCATTGTCTATATAGATGATATTCTAGTATTCTCAAAGACTCTTGAAAGTCATTTTAAGCATCTGCATATTTTTAAGCAAATCATTATTCAAAATGGTCTAGTCATTTCAAAACCAAAGTCAGTCTATTTCAAACTAGTATTCGATTTCTTGGCCATAATATTTCTCAAGGCTCAATTGAGCCAATACAGCGGGTACTTGAATTCGCTACCAAATTCCCTGATGAAATTACTGACAAAAAACAACTGCAAAGATTTCTTGGCAGTCTTAATTACATCTCTCCCTTCTATCAAAATCTGTCTCGTGATCTAGCCCCGCTCTACGATCGT
>NW_025877178.1:0-1863 GCF_002878395.1 Capsicum annuum
TTCACTATTAAAGTCTCCAAAAGTTAAGCATTTTCAACAAATAAAGTCACCAACAACATCACCTTCTAAACACTAATTCACTATTAAAGTCACCGGCACTTAAGCATTTTCAACAAATAAAGTAACCAACAACATCACCTCCTAAACACTAGTTCACTATTAAAGTCACCAAAACTTAAGCTTTTTCAACTAACAAAGACACCAACGAAACTAATTCACTTTTAAAGTCACCAAAAGTTAAGCATTTTCAACAAATAAAGTAACCAACAACATCACCTCCTAAACACTAATTCACTATTACAGTCACTGGTACTTAAGCATTTTCAACAAATAAAGTAACCAATAACATCACCTTCTAAACAAATATTCACTTTTAAAGTCACTCGTACTTAAGCATTTTCAATAAATAAAGTAACCAACAACATCACCTTCCAAACAAAAGTTCACTATTAAAGTCACCGGCACTTAAACATTTTCAACAAATAAAGTCACCAACTAAACCATTTTCAAGCAACTAAGTGTCAAAATGAAAACAAATTCAAAACAAAAAATACCCTTCAAAGTCCCTAGACTTAACCATTTTCGAGCAAGTGAGTGACCTAACAAACCACATTCAAAATAACAAAAATCTCCTTCAAAGTTCCTACACTAAACCATTTTCAAGTTACTAAGTCGTCAAACAAGTCACATTCAAAACACAAAATCCCCTTCAAACTTCCTACTCTTAACCACTTTCAACCTACCGTGTCACCTTTAAAGTCCCTACACTTAATTATTTTCAACCTACCAAGTCACCCAATCATTTTCAACCTACCAAGTCCCTAAACATTCAAGATCAAGTTCACAATATAATTTTCAACCAACAACAACACCAACAAGATGTCAAGAACAATGCTAGTGAATCGCACAAGCCCACACATGGCTTCACTAGACTTCAATATGAACAATCAAAGAAAGATAACAACAATAGTGAATCGCACAATGCCCCACACAGCTTCACTATGTCCACATACCTTTGATATTTTTCTTAATTTCTTGATATTTCAAAATGACAGCTTTAATTTGGTTATAGATTCTCTCACGGGAAACTGCAACATCAAAAATAATGAGCTTAGCAAAATTATAAAAGGGATGCACCTTTTACCCAAAAACTATAGCTAAATATGATTACGATTACTAAAAGGGATAAAAATGATGGCATAAGGTGCATTCAACAATCAAAAGTGGATCATGATACACTCTTTGTTGGAAACTGTGAACGAAGTACATGACTACAAATACTGGAAGTGAACTTAACAATGATCCGATGTGTTAGGCTCGAATAGTATCTATATTTATTTATCTAACCACAATCTCTTTGACCTTATATTTAACATAGAATTATCAGTGGAGAAATAATTTTGCAGCCACGCTTCAAACAACAAAGTTACAGTCCAAAGCAGTTTTGCAGGAAAACTAAATAGGCTTAAAATAGTCCTATGCCAGTAATTTGTACACATTATAAACAAATGGCCAAAAAAATTGAAATATCGCAAATAGCCAATTGTTGGCCGATTTACACACATTGAAAAGATCATAAAATGTGCCAATCAAGACATTGTAGATGATGGTCAATATACAAAATAAATGACCATGAATTCAATCAACGATCAATACTTGACGATGAAGACCAGAACTAAAGAGGAACCTACAACAAAGAGAAGCAAACTATGAAACAATTCATGCCTACAGAGTAAATTCACAATGTGAGGCCAACAACCCTTAAAAGAAAATCAACAGAGCAGCAAGGAGAATCTACTGACCATAAATAGGCATTTGACGTTTCAATTGTAAAGATTTGACATTCTTTCTTAGTTTTTGTTT
>NW_025877179.1:0-1007 GCF_002878395.1 Capsicum annuum
AACAAGTACCCACTTCCTAAAATCGATGACTTATTTGACCAACTTCAAGTTGCTAGTTACTTTTATAAGATAGACCTCAGATCAGGCTATCATCAAATTAGAGTCAGAGAGTGTGACATTCTAAAAATAGCTTTCCAAACCTGGTAAGGTCACTTTGAGTTTCTATTCATGTCTTTTGGTCGTACCAATGCCCCAGTAGCCTTCATGGACTTGATGAACCAAGTGTTCAAGAAGTTCTTGCACATGTTCATTATAGTCTTCATCAATAACATTCTTATCTATTCTTATAGTGATAATGATCACACATACCACCTCAGAATCGTACTTCAGACTCTCAAAACTTATCAGTTGTTTGCTAAATTTGGTAATTACGAATTTTGGATAAGTTCAATAGCATTACTTGGTCATATTATTTTCGATGATGGCATTAAGGTTGATCCTCAAAAGACTGAAGCGATGAAAAACTGGCCAAGACCCTTTTCTCCATCAGATATTAGGGGTTTCTTGGGTTTAGCTGGCTATTACCGTTGGTTTGTTAAAGGGTTTTCATGTATTATATCCCTTATGTCCAGATTAACTCAGAAGAAAGTCAAGTTTCAGTTGTCAGATTCCTACAAAAAGTGTTTTCAGGATTTAAAGACTCGACTCACCTCAACCTCAGTTTTGACTCTGCCAGATAGTTCAGATGGGTTTGTTGTGTACTGTGATGCATCTAAAGTAGATTTGGGTTATTTCCTCATGTAGAGAGGTAAGGCCATATCCTATGCCTCAAGACAGCTTAAGCCCCATGAGAAAAATTACTTTACCCCTGATCTTGAGTTAGCAGCTGTAGTATTCGCCTTTCATATGATGAGGCACTATTTTTAAGGGGTACATGTTAACGTGTTCATAGATCATAAGATCCTACAATATGTCTTTTCTTAGAAAGATTTGAATTTGTATCAGAGAAGGTGGTTAGATTTATTAAAGGATTATGACATAAGTGTTCTGTATCATTCGAGCAAAGC
>NW_025877180.1:0-1143 GCF_002878395.1 Capsicum annuum
GGGAAAAACCATGCATTGGACTTGATTCTGCTGAGTTCTCCCGTGAAGACATAATTTCTTCAAGTTTCAGCTCGTCATTCGGCACTGGTTTTATTCATTGGTTTCTTCTTTCCGCTCTAATCCAATCTCAGAGGAAAAATAGAACATTCATTGCATTGCTTCCCAATGAGTGTCGGTTGTCTGCAAGCTGCTGTCGTCCCTGACTAAAGGCGCTCTCTGATGCAACGGTTGACATTGGAACATTCAAGATCTAATCTTGAAAGCATAGGATATTGTGTTTCATTACTCCTCCACCAATCCAACATATTGATCCTTCATTTCCTATCCTCTGGCGGAGATCGAAGATAATATTTCACCTTTTCCCAATAAGTTGATGTGTAAACTCTCTCATCAATACTGTTCCAACAAGGTAAATCATAAAAGGAATCAGAAAACCCACTATGTTCCAGCCTTTTAGAAGATGATGAATCCTCAGGGGAATGAGGAGTGACAGTTGGAGTGATATTTGTAGGTACGGCTAAATCAAATGAATCAGTATAGTGATTATATAAATTTTCTCTATCTTCATTCGCATCACTCATAGCCGTCCACAAATCATGTTGTACTTGTTCAGAATCTTTGTTAGTATTTATTCTAAGTTAGCATAAATAATAGTACTACAGTGGCACATAGTATTATATTTCATGCACGGATTTAGCATAGCACCAACCAAGTAAATAGGAGGAATTAGAAAAAAATATTTTTTAAATTTAGTAAACGTGGCACCAACAGCTTCTTTATAACCTTCTTTATTTTTATATTCTTTGAGCAAACTAGAAATATCGGCTATATATCTCAAAATATTACAAACAGTAGGACAGTAAGCACCGACAAATTCAACCGTAGCTACATAAAATTTTTTCTAAAAACTTAACAAGATCATTAATTACAACCCAATAAGAATCATGTAGCATGCAATCAGCAGAATCTGCAAATGAACCGTAATGTTGGTTAAAGGCTAGTGTAATAGGAACTTTATATTTATAACAAGTTTTTAAAAAATCAGACATAGAATTCCATCTAATATCAATTTCCTCAAGTATCAATATCGGTGTAAGTCCAGGGAGTAAAAGACAAAAGTGACATATTCCATAATCAAAGTTA
>NW_025877181.1:0-3068 GCF_002878395.1 Capsicum annuum
AAGCACTTCTAGAGGAGCTACCTGGGCAGTTTCTAACATACATGCGTTGTAGGGATATTATACCTCATAACATTTCTGCTGCACAAACATATGGTCCAGGACAGTCCCATGCACAGCTTGAGTAGGAAGAATAGCTTCAAAGGCCATCAAAATCTTGAAATGATGGCCTCTTGTAACTTCAACTCCTTCGGGAGAAGCTACACGAGACATTGTTCAATTTGTTCCAATGCGAGAAGTACATAGCGGGCAAATTTCCGTTTTTTCTCCAATTGAGCAAAGCAATTAATATGTTACTGCTTTTCTTTATATTCTAATTCTTTGATAACATAGTTGGAATAGCTTCAAAGGCCATGAAAATCTTAAAAGGGCATAGCAACTTCACCTCTTGTAATATCATAGGAATACAAACATAAAAATAATTAATAAGTTAACTAAAGTGAGGGGTATTTTTGTAAACAAATAATATATTTTTACAATAACGCACTACATATTATTTTTAGTACCACAAACCAAACAACCAGTAAAAAATAGTATCAGGATAACTTATCCCAGGATAACTAATCTCAGCATAACTAATTCCAGCATAACTAATCCCGGTATAACTTATCTTCAAACCAATCGACCCCTAAAATTATATACCAATCAAGAGAAATCTTTAATTAATTCTACACCACCTTTCAAGAGATACAAACAAATCAAAAGAGAATTACTATGCAAAGAACTATTGTGTAAATGGTACAATTTCTGGCAACCCAAAAAAGACCACCTTTTCTACATTCTAGTATCTTCTTTCTCGTACTAATTATATAACATTTGTGGGCACGTAAGTTTTGATCCTCCCCGAATTTTAGTCTATTTTTTTATATTAAATATTTATATTTTTTTCAATATTTATTTTAGCTCTTATTTCATTTTTAGTAGGTTTTATTTGAAAATAAATAAATAAGTAAAGTTACATTTTGGAATATTTTTATTTTTATTTTTAAAATAATAATAAAAAATTTAAATATAAATATATATATATATAATAAATAGGCTACTAGTTTTAGTATTATCTTAATTATGTTTAATTTAAATTATTTATAAAATTTTATTATATTTTCTTAAAATATAAAAATTAATATTTTTTTGTTTTTATTAGTTATTTTAATTTATTATTTAATTTTTAGAAAAAAAAAGGATAAATCTCATCCTAAACTATCCAACTACCCCCTAATTTCTCTCCACCTCTCTCAACTTCCCACCCTACACAATATATATAACACAATACATTTACATACACACACGGGAGGACAATACACACACACAATAAAAAAACAGGGAGACAACGAAAGGAGAAAAAACAAGCAAACAAAAAAACAGTGAGAAAAGTAAGAGGAAAAACCAAACCCCCCCCCCCCCCCCACAAAAAAAAAAAAACTAGAAACAGTAGAAGAAGAAACGGACGCCAACAACAAAAGGAGAAAAATTGAAAGAAAGAGAGGAAAAGAGGAAAAAGAAAGAAAAAGAGTGGAGGTCGGGTCTTCGTTTGAGTTTTCGGTGATGATATATTGCTTCTTTATTCGATTCAATTCATTACACAGGTTTCTACCAAATTTTGTACTACTTATTTTGTAAGTGTCGTTATAAATCAAAGGATAAATAAAGTTATTTTAATGTCTTCTTATATTATTTAGTATGTTTACTTTATCATTTTTATATAGTTCATGCTTTATATCTTTATTTTTAATTCATTTGTTATTTACGAAATAAAGTTATTAGATTAGTTTTAAATTTAAAATGAGAAATTTTTTTAAGTTATTAGTGTTAAAAGGTGTAACATTACATTTGATTGATATGTGATTAATGTAGTTATGTTGTAAAGTAGAACTTAAGACCCATGCATGCACATGCAAAATATATATATATATATATATATATATATATATATATATCAAGTGGGTCCGACCGGGTCAATCCCGAAACCGGCCCGTAAATGTTAGCCGGGTTGTGGACTGGTCCGGATCCGGGTCTGGTTAAATGGGTTGATCCGATTCCGGGCTCAATAGTAATTTTTTTAAAAAATAATCCTGAATCGGCCCACTTAACCTAATCTGGTCCAACCCACCTAAATTCGATCAAAATCGGTTAAAAATCCGATAAAAACCGGTTAAAAACCAACTTTTTTTTCTCCAATATATACTATATATACTCACCTATGTACATTTTAAATACGTTAAACAATATATATACACTATATATATAGTATATACTACATTAGAATTTTAAAAAATATATACACATATACTCAATTACACGTGTAATCGTGTATACAACTGTACGTTAGTTAAACATATATATTACTCTAAATAAAACATATACTAAAAGATATATACTACAATATAATGATATATATAATAATTTATAAAACATATACAAATGTATACGTTAAATATATACGTCTATAGAATATATATACACATATATACGTACCATTCAATATATATGTACTACTTTAAATAAAATATACTACAATTTATATATACTACAATATATACACATACTATATATATAGTTATACACTAATATAGAAAACATATACACGTGTATACGTTAAATATATATGTCTATATCTATATCTATATCTATATCTATATCTATAATCTATATCTATAATATATTAAAAGTGTGAAGACCTTAGAAAATTGATTTGAACTTTTTGCCCTTCATTAAAATACCTCACAATAGATAAAATTGTCTTTTCATCCCTTTTTTAATTTATACTATTAAATATTAACTTTAATAAATCTATATCTATATCTATAATATATTAAAAGTGTGAAGACCTTTAGAAAAGTGATTTGAACTTTTTGCCCTTCATTAAAAGTCTCTACAATAGATAAAATGATCATTTTACTATATTCGTAGAATTATTATTTAATTATATTTATAATTTTCTAACTAAGGAATCCTAAAATAGATGGTAAGTTTTAAAAATAAAGAAATATTAAAATATATGATACAATAAAATTGTGATGCCCCGGAAAAAATTTTCCGTTAAGATCTCGAACGAAAATGTGTTGAATTCT
>NW_025877182.1:0-2517 GCF_002878395.1 Capsicum annuum
TAAAGTTGAAATATTTATCCATTAATTGCTAATAAAATGATCCAAAAATCCAATATAAACTTAAAACCTAAACTTTTCACTCTTCATCTTATTTTTTAGTTTCAAGAGAGTTTTTCGCTCCTCAATTTTTCATAATTGTGGTTTTTCATTAGCGCATGAGTGAAAACATACTTGATCTAAACTTCAATCACAATATAATTGTCAAAAATAAATATTATAAAAAAATCAAAAAAACTGAAAGAACCGACTAAAACCTAAACCGAAAAAACCAATTTTATGTTGGTTTGATTTGATTTATTGTTTTAATAAACCGACATAATCGGTTTTTTTTCATAATTGTGGTTTTTCTTTAGCGCATGACTGAAAACATACTTGATCTAAACTTCAATCACAATATAATTGTAAAAAATAAATATTAAAAAAAAAATCAAGAAAATCAAAAAAAATCGAAAGAACAGACTAAAACCTAAACCAAAAAAATTGATTTTATATTGGTTTGATTTGATTTATTGTTTTAATACACCGACATAATTGTTTTTTTTTTTTTAATATTGCCTTTTATTTTTTTTTTAAGTATAATTTAACTTAACAAAAATAATTAAGAAACAAAAAGAAGATTCTTAGAAGTTAGTAGCATGACAACAACAGAAGAAGAACAAAATGAAGAGAAAGATACAAATAGGAATTTAATGTTAAAATTAGCAATATGTAATATGTGCTACATAGATGAATATACTTGCGCATTTAAAGAATATTATTATAAAGGAGCATATAATACAGAAGAAAGTAAAGAAATAAGAAAATTATATTTTAGTAAATTACCTAAACCATTTAGTTCAAAAATAATAAAAAGTTGGGATGAAGCAAAAATAGTAGATACTCTAGGAGCAAAAATAAAATTTTTACAACAATGATATAGAAACCTATGTGTAAAATATAAAGAAGAAATAAAAATGGAAAAAACATTAATAAGAAATTTAGCATGTTGCAAAGATAAAATAGCACCTCAATTTGAATGCGAAGAAAGATATTATAAGAAAAGAAAAAGGCATAAGAAATATAAGAAATACAAAAAATCAAAATATAAGTATAAGAAACCAAGAAAAACATATTATGTAAAAAATTATAAAATACCATATAGGAAAAAGAAATCTATAAAGGAATGTACTTGTTATAATTGCGGAAAATTAGGACATTTAGCTAGAGATTGTAAATTACCTAAAAATCCAAAAAATAAAAAAATATCAGAACTAAAAATAGAAAATACAGAATATATGCAGATAGATTATATAGATTACGAATTAGAAAGTGAAGATAACATATATGAAATTTCAGAGAATGAAACAGATAATGAAATAGAAGATAATGAAATAGATAGTGAATTAGACGAATTAAATAATTAAAGAAGATATACAAATAAATCAAATGACTGAAGAAGATATAAAATAATAACAAAAAAAGAATATTTAAATGATGAAGGAACAAATCAAAAAATAATATTTGATAATAATATATTTGATGAAATAAAAGGAAAAGAGTTAGACTTAAATGTAGAAAAAATATTTAAAATACCAACAATAAAAAATATATTACTAGGAAAAAGGAAGAGTATTACGTAGTAAGTTAAAAGGAACATGTAATAGACTACAGATATGCAAAAGGTAAAGCTAGTATACCACTAGTAACAAAAAGGTTAATTAATAAAGAAATAAAAGATATAAAAAGTAGAGGAGACCCAATAAAATATGTACACCTTGGAGGTAAAGAGATTAATAAAAGCATGTTTTAGAGAAGGAATAGATACACCAATAGAATTATATTTAGCAGATGATAGGATTATAAGACCTATAGAAAAAAGCATAATAACTGCAATTAAAGGAAATTTAATATACCAAAAAATTTAAATTTATAATAAGTGCAAATTATTCAGTAGCAACAACAGATAAAAATATAGATAAATCATTAGTATTATATTGGAAAGTATCAGGAATAGAACTAAACTCAGGAAGTAAAATATTTACAGCAAAATGTAAAAATCTATATGTATTAACAACAAAACATAAAATAACGGGAAAAAATAAAATTAATAAAATACAAATAGAAAGTCCTTTTGATAATACTAATGATTTATCTATATTTTTATCTATTATTGCTACTGAATAATTTGCACTTATTATAAATTTAAATTTTTTGTATATTAAATTTCCTTTAATTGCAGTTATTATGCTTTTTTCTATAGGTCTTATAATCCTATCATCTGCTAAATATAATTATATTGGTGTATCTAATCCTTCTCTAAAACATGTTTTTATTAATATCTCTGTACCTCCAAGGTGTACATATTTTATTGGGTCTCCTCTACTTTTTATATCGTTTATTTCTTTATTAATTAAGCTTTTTGTTACTAGTGGTATACTAGCTTTACCTTTTGCATATCTGCAGTCTATTACATGTTCCTTTTGACTTACAAAGTAATACTATTCCTTTTTCCTAGTAAATATATTTTTTATTTTTGGT
>NW_025877183.1:0-1566 GCF_002878395.1 Capsicum annuum
TAGAATTAAAGACTTTAAACTTAAATGTGAACAAAATGGACTTGCACTGATATTGATGCCTGAAGAATATGCTATTAGATGGAATGCTACGTATGATTTTTTAAAAACTTGTTATAAATATAGAGTTCCTATTACACTATCTTTTAACCAATATTGCGGTTAGTTTGCTAATTTTGCCGAATGCATGCTACATGATTCTGATTGGATTGTAATTAATGATCTTGTTAAGTTTTTGGAAAAATTTTATATAGCTACGGTTGAATTTTTTGGTGCTTATTATCCTACTGTTTGTAATATTTTGGCATATATAGCCGATATTTCTGATTTGCTCAAAGAATATAAAAATAAAGAAGGTTACAAAGAAGCTGTTGGTGCCATGTTTGCTAAATTTAAAAAATATTTTTTTTCGATTTTCCCTATTTACTTGGTTGATGCTATGCTAAATTCATGTATGAAATATAATACTATGTGCCACTTTAGTACTCTTATTTATTCTAATTTAGAGATAAATACTAACAATGATTCTGAACAAGTACAACCTGATTTGTGGACGGCTATGGGTGATGCGAACGAATACATAGATAAATTATATAATTATTATGCTGATTTAGTTGATTTAGCTGTACGGATAAATATCAGTCCAACTGTCGCTCCTCATTCTTCCGAGGAGCCATCATCTTCTAAAAGGCCAGCACATAGTGTTTTTCCTGATTAGTTTTATGATTTAACTTGTTGGAGCAGTGTTGAGGAGGGAGCTTACACATCAACTTATCGGAAAGAGCTTAAGTATTATCTTCGGTCGCCGCTAAAGGATCGCAGACGACGGATCAACACGTTGGATTGGTAGAGGAGTAATGAAACACAATATCCTGTGCTTTTAAGATTAGCTAGAGATATCTTGAATGTTCCAATGTCAACCATTGCATCGGAGAGCGCTTTTAGTCAGGGACGACAGCAACTTGGAGACAACCGACACTCATTGGGAAGCAATGCGATGAATATTTTAGTTTGCCTTAGAGATTGGATTACAGCAGAACAAAGAAATCAAGGAATGGAAGCGGAGCCGAACGACGAGCAGAGACTTGAAGAAATTATGACTTCACGGGAGAACTCAGCAGAAGCAAGTCCAATGTATGGTTTTTCCCCCGTTGACTTTGACTATCCTATGCAAGTTCCCGTTAATATTAATATGAATGAGTTGGAAAAAATGATGCAAAATTTGTAGATTTTTCATTCATATAAATTATAAATTTTGGATCATTTTGCAATCAATAAAATTCAACATTCATTCATTCTTTAGTCCTTACTTTATAATTTTTTTCATTTAATAATTTAAATTGAATGTCTACTTTAAATTAAAAACTTAGTTTTAATATATTATTAATTTACTATTAAGTATTATACTATTATTAATTTATTATATTAAGTAGCATATGTTTTATTTAAAATAGTGTATATATGTGTATATATTTTTTAAAGTAGTATATATTTAACGTATACATGTGTATATGTTTTATAAATTAGTATATAACTATATATATAGTGTGTGTATATATTTTAGTATAT
>NW_025877184.1:0-1660 GCF_002878395.1 Capsicum annuum
TTAATGTAAATATCATTTAAATCTTTCGAAAGAATAACTTTCACAATTCCACTTTCAAATCACTTCACCGTTCACCATAGACACAAGGAAACACACACACACTGGGAGATCCTATAACTGACATAAACCATGTGAGCTACATAGAGTCCAACGTACAACCCACGTTGGGGAGAGCCGTCCTATCCTTGGCATCGGAGAAGGACTATCGATATCAAATCCACACAAACTAGTGATCACTATATAAATCAGCCTCAGGCTCACTCCTATGGGTGCATGTAGTTCTAGGGAAGTAAGGTCGTTTTATACCTCCCACTCGGTGCTAAAGATTCTCCCGGACATAGCTCAAATCATTTCAAAGACAATCCCAATCGGGAGCCATCATGCTTCCCTATCTATCAAAGTCAACCACGTTGTGGATTTCTTCCACACTCGAGTTCAAAACAACTCCATTAAGACCGAAAGGTCAAATCATTCAAAATATCTCAAATATTCAACATCAACGTGCTTATAACACACACTTTCTCAAAAAAAAACACAATTTCCAATGGGGATTCACGACCCAAATATCAAAATCATGATAAATATCGTTCAAGATTCATTCTTTATATCTCCAGACATGTAAATTCATCTTTCAAAATCATAAACATCAAGATTTCATAATAATCATCATAAGATATGGGTTCATGCTTCAAATTTGTAAAATATCAAATAAAAATCATGCCTTTATAAAGAAAATTACTTTTGGGCACAAGAACAAAAGAGAGTTCTTGTTGAAAAATCCCACATACCTTGAATGATGATATTTAGATCGATACTCGTTTTTGAGATGTTAATCGTGCCTTTGAACGATGGTTCTTGGAGTTCTTAACTAGGAACTTGGAATCTTTAATAAATTTGCAGAATTAAGGGTGAACTTTGGAGGTTCTTGAAGTTGGATATAGGAGCTTAGGGTTTTCTTTTTGAGGGAATTTGATAAAATATAGCATATAATGCTTCTAATAGGCTTTTATATAGGGTTTGGACAGATTTTGAGTGAGGGGGAATGACCAAAATGCCCCTAAATAATCAAATAATTCTCTAATCTGTCCTTTGGTGGACTGCTTTGATAGTCTGAAGTAGATCAACCATAACGTTTTACTCCGCTATCCAAATTAGATGAAACCAATTTCATTTGAAAGAGGACTCTCATATATTTCCATTGATATATAGTATGTCACCCATATCATTGTGTACGAGTAGTTATGATCGTTTGAATTTGACCCAAAAATTCGCTTTTGATAGGCTGAAGTAGATCGACCATAACTTTTTGCTCCAATAGACAAATTGGATGAAACCAATTTCATTGGAAAGAGGACTCGCAGAGCTTTCCGTTGATATATAGTAGATCACCCAGATAATTATGTACAAGGAGTGATGTTCGTTTAATTTTTGACCAAAAATACGTCGGGCTTCAGTACTTTTTCCTGCACGTTTTACAGTTCACTACTATTCACGGTTTGATCAGAATGTTCATAACTTGTTGCTCGGGTGTCCGTTTTGGATGATCCACATATCTTTGGAAAGCTTATTCGATAATCTACGCAATGGTAGGTCATAATCTATGACATTCCATACAGAAAATTTATAATTCATTTTAGAAGATAGAACCCAACACGTTTAC
>NW_025877185.1:0-2517 GCF_002878395.1 Capsicum annuum
ACGAGATCTTAGAATTGGAGTATGCTGGTTACCCAATAAAAAAATTGTCTTCTTTCGATGTAAGTGGTTTGATCCAAGCACAATAGGCACAAGAGTACATAAGGAGCATAACATCATTGAAGTGAAGCACAATAGGTCGTATCCTATTTACGATCCATTTGTGCTAGTGCAAAATGCTAAGTAAGTGTATTATGCTCCTTATCCATTGCGCAATGACAAGTCTGATTGGTGGGCTATAATTAAAACAAAGCCTATAGGACGGGTGAAAGTTGAAAATGTGCTGGAGATTGCGTATCAAAATGAAATATAGATTAATCACCAGCTAGTGGACGTTGAATTAGTGGACGATTTGAATCACCCGAAAAATATATTAGATGAAGTTAATATTGTGGAAGAAGCGACTGGGTAGGTAGGAGATGAGGAAACCTCTGAAGAGGGTGAATGGTTTAGTGGAGAGTTTTCAGAAGAGGAGAATTAGTTGTATAGGTTGTATTTATTATGTATTGATGTCTTTATGCTTTGTACTATCTATATAACTTTATGTTTCTTGTTTAAGATTGATATGTAATATACTTTTTAAGTTTGTTGTTTCCACTTTTCCATGATTTGTATAATAACTTCGAATAAGTTACTTAGAATGTTTTCTTATATATATATATATACATATATTCATATTGTATGAACTAACTACTTGTTAATTTAACTTAATTTAGATGTCAAGCAGAGATGACAGAGGTAAGGGAAAAGTTGATACGACAAAACCAAAAAAGAAAAGACAACTCATATTCTAGGTCGTCCGAGGATTCCATACCTACTCCTATGCATATGGGGCCACTACCTGGATCTTCACCGACTCATCCGGCTCCTATGACCATGCCATCACCAGTAGAGTACTTTCGGACGGCCACTGGCCCCTCCAAGCATCGACCATCATCGATACCCTCCTGCAGCAGTCACGCAGGTACGTACTATGATTCTGCTGGATCTATTGGGTTTTCAGATCTTCAACTGGGAGGCACTCCATCTGGTTCTTCAGATCCGCCCACGCCAATGCATCCACCATCAGTTACTAGGCAACCAGGAGACTTAGATGACTCTGGAAGGATTTATCTTGTTACAGTTGCGAAAGGGTAAGATTTCTAAATATAATAACGTTACATATTTTTTCATTACTATATTATTATGGTCTATGAAATTACTGTTTGATCTTGTGTTGTAGGTTTAACCCGGATGTTGGACTTGGACATAAGGCGTGAATATGCATTGGTCGGCACTTCAACGACTTCTGGACCAGCTGGCAAAAGGTACCAAAACTTGACAGGATAGAATGTTTGATGAATTTAAGGTATGGATTTAACTTATTGACACTTTGGTAGAACAAAACATTGATTATTATATTTTTGTTGTAGAAATTTTACTGGTGGGATGATGAAAATACATTTCTTATAAAGAAGAACTTTATGCAAAGATATAGAGGTAGATTTAAAGATCTCTTGGATATGCCCGACAAAACATGGTTAAACCTACGTGCATGCCTGAACCCGTATGGAATCGGTATCTTATGTGTTGGAATAGCGACGAATTCAAATTGTTGAGTGAAAAGGGAAAGAAAGCGTGGACATCATCCAAGGGGGGCTCCCTACATACTGCGGGTGCCAGAATTACTCTTGCTGTGATTCAAAAAATGGTATGTAACTTTACAGTTTTAATTGTTTGTTTCTATTAAAATTTTACTATTATTTGAACATTGATAATTTTTTCATATGCAGGAAAAAGAACAGGGTAAGAAAATACCACATGATGTGATATACGTTGAGACTCATGTGAAGAAAAAAAAGAACCCGACTGATAAAGCTGTCTAGGTTGAAGATCGTGCAAAAACTGAACATGTAAGAAACAAATTCTGAATTTATGAATTTTTTTCTCAAAGTTGATATTATTCAGTTATAACTACTTTAATTTTTTTTACTTTTAGTATTAACTTTACTTTAAATATAGGACCAATATATGCGCCTTGTTGGTGCGTATCGTAGTAGTCAGCCACTTGAAAGTCAGGGTGACCCAATTCCCAAACATGTCGAGGTGGAGTTATGGACAAAAGTTGTGGGTCTTGCAAATAGAGGCCATTTGGCCGGATACCACAACGACTATTTTAGCGATAATGTTAGGTGTTCGTCCAGCACTACATACCCGAGCTCTTTAGTTGATAGTGAGACAATTGAAAGACTACAAACTACAGTTTCTCAACTCACTTAACAACTTGCTGCACAAAATGAGAAGGAGAAGAAGAGGGCGAAGGCAACAATATCACAATTCAAGAAGTTGGAGCAGCAGTTGAGCACTTTCATTCAGACTGTGGGGTTATTCCTCCATGTCCTGGTGATGCAGCTCGGGCTGCAAAGGGTCTAAGCCCCCTGGATGATTTCTTCATGGATGAGGATATGGACGACGAAGACGAAGATGAATTAGCTGATGAGGTTTAGTTTTTTCTATGTGTTTGAATTTAGACATTTTGAT
>NW_025877186.1:0-2027 GCF_002878395.1 Capsicum annuum
AACTACTTATGGCTTATTTCAGGGAGAGTCTTTCAGGCCTAGCTTCGAAATTGTTTGTTGACCAAGACATTGACAAGTGGATTAGTTGGGATGACCTAGCTAACGAATTTGTGCAACAATTTTAATACAATGTGGAGTTTATCCCTGATGAAAAATCCCTAACTAGTATAAAAAAAATACTGAGAGTTTCAAGGAGTATGCGATTAGATGGAGTGAACAAGCTGCAAGGGTGAAACCCCTAATGAAAGAAAGTAAGATAGTGGATGCATTTATTCAAGCGTAGGATGAAACATATTATTAACACTTGTTACCTGCATTAGACAAGCCATTTATTGAGGTCCTCAAAATGGGGGAGATGGTAGAGGATGGAATTAAGACCGGTCGCATTGTGAGTTTTGCAACATTGAAAACGACTACTCAAGCAATTCAAAAAGGTTCGAAAAGTGTCTGAGGGAAGAAGTATGAGGAATATACATCTGCCATTGTAGTTGGACAACAGGCACGGGCAAGAGGACCACACCATCGTTATCCACAGGCTCAAACCCAAGTTTATGCCCAAGCTCCACAGAATCTTTCCCGAAATCCATTATACTCTATTCCCCCACCTCCATATCCATTATACAATGCACAACCCTATGGTCAATTCCTTTCTTACCCACAATGGCGTGTACCAACTCCTCAGAGTCGTTCTCTAACTTTACAAACATACCAAAACCCTTCTAAGCTTGATTTTTGATCCAAGCCAAACGATGAAATGAGGAAAAAGTCGAGAGATGGTTTCACACCAATTGGAGAGTCGTATGCCAGTTTATTTTAGAGATAGGTACAGTGGGGCATGATCACTCCTCTATTTGGGCACACTCTTAATCGACATTCAAGAAATTTTGATCCTAACGTATGATGTGCGTATCATTCTGATTCTCAGGGTCATAGTATTGAAGATTGTTGAGATTTGAAAAGAAAAATTGAAAAGATGATTCAAGATGGATCAATTATGGTGCAGAACATTGAAAGTGAGGAAATATCTAGTCATGCTGATATGAAAACCAGTGGCTAAGTTGTCAGGCTGAGCAATTGAGAAGTCACCCCTCTCCCTACTAGAAAGAGGTCTGGTAGTTTGTTCTGTTTTCTTTTATATTATCCGAATTATTTTAGGGTTATAGTTCGGGATCTATCTTGTTTTGTTCCTTTGTCATTATGTCCAAACCCTTCTATCTTTCATTTTAATAGAATGGAGTGTCCTCTTTTTCCTTGTGTTTTAAATATGTGTTGTTTGTTTGTTTTCTTTACATAGTACATTTTATGTTGATTCTAGTGATATGACATGCTAGCGAAATTTTCAGCCAGATCTTAAAATCCAGTTTAAGCATGAGCATGGAATCAGAGGGTTAAAGTTAGAAAAAAAAGCATCTGAGAAAATAGGTAGAATGCTGAGACATTTGGTAACAAGTTGAAGCCTTCTTTGAAAATTAAGACAATTATTTTGAGAACCACCAGAATAACTTAGTTATCAATTGTAAGGCATGTCTCAATTAGGTTAAATAGTGGCTGTGTGAACAGAAATAAAATCAACTCCACGAAAGCATGAGTCATTCAATGTGATGGATATACAACAAAGGTGGAGTTTGTATGTTTGACAAGGGTAGAAGAAGAATTGACACACATGCTCAGTTAAAGTTAGTGTTGTTAAAGTGTCACAAATGATCTTCATCTTTCATTTCATATTGCATGATGTGTACTTGTATTTCTAAGAATTAATATGATGAAGGCATTTCATTCTGCTATCCAAATAGTGTGTCATCCTTTGTCTACCCCATTTGAGCTTTAGTCCTATTTTCTTTCATACCCCTCTTTTGGAATCAAGATAAAGTCAGAAAAATTTCAAAAAAAAAAGAAGAAGAAAATATGTCCAAAAAGAATGTAAAGAGAAAAGTGTCAAGAAAAATAGAGTCAGAAAAGTTTCAAAGTGAAAAAGAGTCAATAAAAGAGAAAAAGAAGAAGTCAGAATCAAGTAAAAGAACAAGTTG
>NW_025877187.1:0-2632 GCF_002878395.1 Capsicum annuum
TTTGAATTTCTAAAACCAAACCAAACCAAACCGCAAAAAGAAAATAACCGTCGGTTTGGTTCGGTTTTTCGATTTTTTCAGTTATTGACTAGTCTACTCCAATCATCTCTAGAATAAACTCTTTTTTTTAACCCATGGAAAAGAGTATCAAATTGAAATATTTTAACCCATGAAATATTTTTACAGTGATGGACAAATGACACTATAAACTCTTAAAAATCAGAACAAACACATTAAACAAAACCAACATGAAAATCACTAGCTTTGTATTGTAGGCACTAAGATTATCGAACAACATACAAACACATACATGTACATTGTAAAACAGAACTTTGTATTCTGTTGCAGTGTACTGCAAGAAGAGACGGAGTTGGGCAAATTTGAGTTATCTGTTTACTTTATAAACTAGCTAGGTAAGCTAATCATATTGGAAAAAGATTGAATAAACAAGGAGACATAAAACTACCATTTGAACCAAGGACCATGGTAACTCGTTTGAAAGATTCTTTATTTTTGTGTCTGAAGATGAAGCAGCATATGGATTACAGTTTTAGTCATCATTCATGTCATCTCTCTTGGGTTATTTACAAACCATACATCAATACAAATTCAGTAACATTTAATAAAACCCCTCTGCACCATTGCCTAGCTAAAGTTCCATCCCATGAAACTTTGGGATTTTACGATAAAATAGAATTAGATTTAATCACCAAAAATATTTCACAAAAAAATGAAGAGAAGACTACACTACGAAAGCGAGCGTAAACGAGATATAGGGGATTAAGAAACTAAACAAGAAAATATTGCAATATCTGAGCTAGCTGAGACTCTAGAAAACATGGCACAAGTATAATCAGCAGGAAGAAAGTGAAACACTTGCAGTTGCATGGACCATCAACGCAAAACAAACAAGAGGAAAAACCCCTTCACTTGGTAACTCTTAACATAGGACTATAAGAGCCCCCTCTTCCAAATTTAGTTCAATTTTGCATAATTCACTGCTCGCAAACAATTAAATAAAAGAACGACAATTATTTATACAATTGCTCATAATTAAAGGTACGGATGACAGGAAAGAGAAGAAAAAAATCATTTAAAAAAACTAATTACATGTCATGCACTCCTCTAAATACTTGTATAAAATTAAAATTATCTAAGGTAGCTAGAATAAAAAAACTAAAAATTGCCTTCCCAAGCTTTAATAATCTTGTATTTAAAGTTTTCACTTTCCAAGCTTCAATCTTTATTTTTGTTTTTTCTTGTGAGATAAAAAACTGAAAAGAAATTTTTTTATCGTTTGCTATCTATGAAGAACAACAGAAGCTAATGTGGTGTTGTCTTTCAATGAAGAACAAAAGAAGCAGCAGTTGATGTACTACGTATTGTGAAAGTTGAAGTAGAAAAGTGAGGTAGGGACCGTAGGGTTAACTTATTAGTAATAGTAGGTAGAGTTGGGCTTGGGTTTGGGGCTTTGGGCAATTGGACTAAAGTATTGGTTGGGCTATACATATATTAAAATGTAGTTTAAGATTAAATTTAATAAAATATTTATATGTGTAAACAACATAAATCCCCTAGTTAATGAAACTAATTACACAAAATTCCTTCTTATTTTCTCTCTCCCGATTTTTGCAAAGATACTCATACATTCAGCCTTCTATTATACATTGGTCGAATGTATGATGAAACAACTAATCCTAAATTTAAGGTAAGAGAAATCATAAATTATTTTATAATTCCTTAATTAACGGCAATAATTAACTAACATTAACTCGTTTATGGATAAAACGAGTAACTGATATTTGAATTTCAAAAAATTTCTTAAACATCAATTTTTTTTTATTTTTTTCTGGGAATCATGATCTGGAAAGCCAAAAACAACCAATTTCTTCTACATACGTTCTTCAATACTACTAAAATCAATATGAATATTGTTGCAATATTCTGAAATTTGGGAGTCAGAAATTAGTTATCAGTCATACAAAAGTGACGCAATAATTGTTTTGAAAAGTATAACTTTCTTGAAATTGGTTGCTATGATCGCCATGGAATTGGATATCGATGAAGTACGTAAAAAAATTGAAGTTAAATATGTGGTTGAAGGAAATTCTTCTCCAATTGTCATATGGAACGACAATAGAGTGAGGGTTTACGTTTAGTTGAAGAAATAATTTTTTGAATTGGTTAATTTTCCGCTTTGTATTTCCACTTTCGACAAATCCAATAAGGAAATACAGTTTGATAAAGAAACAAGTGTTGTATTGTGTATCGATTTTATTTGTTGATCTTATAATCTATGGTAATATGGTTTTAGAGGTTTTGAAGAAGTTTATGTTCTAAAGTTGGGTTCTATGTTGCTGAAGCTCATAAAGGTACGAATGTATAATGTGTTATTATACATTCATGTCAATGTATAATGCAATTGTGTCAGTCCAAGAAATGTATGGTAATATGGTTTTAGACATTCTGAAGTAGTTTGTGTTTTATTGTTGGTTTTTGTGTAATTGAATAATTAAATTACGAATGTATAATATTTGATTATACATTCGGACAAATGTATAATATTTGATTATACATTCGGACAAATGTAAAATGAAAACTGGGGCAGTGCCAGGATTTGCATTTTGTCTAT
>NW_025877188.1:0-1352 GCF_002878395.1 Capsicum annuum
CTGAAATCATACACAATGAATGGTAAAACATGCCAATCTGGATATCATGAGCCACTACACTTAATCCAAATATCAAGATTCTTTTCTTATTCTCTCATCAAGCAATCTTAGTGAAATCTAGAATATTGAATACATCATAAATCTGTATTTCAAATCTCTTTTAAATCAGTAAAATCAATCTAAGAATGAGGGAAGACTCTTTGGGAGGTTATTCTAACCGACATGTACACTATGTGAGAACCCATGATGTCCCACGACTTGCCTCCGTAAGGTTAGAGCTGTCCTACCCTTGCCATCAGTGTATAACAATCTCATCTCAGTGATCACTAGCTCAATTTTCCATATATAGTGGAAGTCAATGTCTCAACCTACAGTGACACGTAGTTCTAGGGTATGAAACCGTAGTAACATACCTAACTCGGTGCTAAATACTACTCCCAATACTATGCTAAAAAATCTCAAGAAAAATCCACTTTAAGGGTAATCTCATATTTCTTAAGTTAAATAAATGATAAAATCCGTAACTTATTTCATAAAGTGGATTTTAACTCTGTTGTGACCAAAATGTCAAATCTTTCTATACTTCATCAAAAATAGTCTAAACATGGGTGCATGTAGCACATAAATTCTCAAAACAACAATCTCAATGTGGGTTAATGACCCTTATAGCGATACTTAATTAAAACATTTTAACATTTATACTTTATATCACAAGCGTGCATAGTTTATACGGAAATCTAAAAAAATTTCAGCCTTTAATCATAACAATAATCTCAAACTCATGGAGTTTATTTTCTAAACATTCAAAATAATCATAGTATCTTGAACAACAACATAGGATAAGATTTATCACTTCAAATTCTTGATAAAACATGTAAAAATCATGTATCTTTGTAAAATAATGCAAACTTTGGGCACAAGAACGAAAGGGTGTTCTTGTTCATAACCCCACATACCTTTATGGTAGCGGATTCGTTGAAAGATTGGACCCTCAATTTTGATTGTGTAACCCTTGTTGTTTTTCTTCTTTAGTGCTATTGGATGATGAACTTAGACTGATAATAGGGTTATGATGTGTTTAGAATCTATTAAATTCATAAGGTTAAGTTTAGGGGTGTGTAAGGAGTGCTAAAAGACTTAATTGCCCTCAAAATAACCCAAAAATGGAGTGTTTAAGTCACTTGAAACCATAAAATATGCACCACATATGATATCACATATATTTACATAGGCTCCGCATATGATATCAGCTATATTTACATGGGCACCACATATGATATCACCTATATTTACATAGGCGCCGCATATGCTATCGCATATGCTTTTCAGTGGCCATGTGCGATTGGTTAGGC
>NW_025877189.1:0-1756 GCF_002878395.1 Capsicum annuum
TTCTTCCTCTCCCAAAACTGCTCCACTAATCTCCTCACAAGGTGAATAGCCTCAGTGGTCAAGCGCCCTGGCATAAAACCGAACTGATTCTCAGAGATCGTCACGATCCTTATCATTCTCAACTTTACCATCCTTTCCCAAACCTTCATAGTATGACTCAACAACTTAATACCTCTATAGTTGTTGCAACTCTGGATGTCTCTCTTGTTCTTATACACTGAAATCATAGTACTCTACCTCCATGCTTCAGGCATCTTCGTTGCCTTACAAATATTATTAAATAACCTTGTCAACCACTCCAAACCTACCCCGCTAGTGCTCTTTCAAAAATCCACTAGAATCTCATCTGTCCCCATTGCCCTACCCCGCTGCATCCTGCGAATAGCTCCCTTGACCTCTCCAACATTGATATGCCTACAATAACCATAATCGCGACACCTCTGAGATTTCTTCAATTGTATTTCAAACAATAAAAGTACTTACTTGTATCAATTACAGAACTTCTAATTTCAAATCTTAAATTTCATTTAGTCTCAATTCAAAAATTAATTACATAAAATTTATTAGTTTATTTTAAATTTTCAGATATTGTTCTATTGCTCATTATTTTTACAATGATCAATTTTATGATTAATATCTTTAATTATTTTATTTATACATATTATTATATCTGCTAAGTTAATTTAATTAAGATCTCTCAAATCACTCTCAAAATCACCGCCCAAACAAATACTACACCCACCTCCTAGCCTTACATTACAGCCACCACCCCACCTCCCTAGTTTTTATTATATTTTACTTTATCAGATTTTTCGTAAAATATTTTTCTCACATCACCCATCTCTTATCCCCAAGCCACCCTCCACCAACAAAGAAATATTTTATTTTTCTTTAAAATAAAATTTTATATTGCACCCACCCCTACTCCCCAATACCCATTCGACACCCTACCTAATACACAGACAAAAAAATTAATTTTGATTTTTTTCCAGAAAAAAATCTTTCCACCCTTATGTCCTGACTCCCAAGAAAAATATTTTTTTTATCTTTTAAGAATATTTTTTTCTACTCCACAACTGTAACCCCTACCTACACCACCACCCCGCATACCCCACCTACCTAGCTCACCCCTACCCCATCTCAACCACATTAATCTCTTGTTCTTCCCCTCATCCATCACTTTGCCTCAATGCAATTTATAATTTTGTGTTAAGTATACACAAATGCTATTAAAAAATATCTTTTATTTACTGATAATATATCAATTATCAATTTATTTTAACATACATGCTATTACTAATGTCAAATAATCACATCAAATAAAATTATCTATTTTTTAAGCTCAAAATGAACTAATATCTACTAATTAGTATTTTTATTATCTTAAATTTTTTGTAAAAATATTTACCTGATTAAGTTCAAGCATTTTACATCCCTCCAATAAATTGTGCTTTTTGTTATCTATTGAAAATAATTTGAGACGTAGGGGATTAATTCATCATTGAAATGAAATAAAATATATAAGCATACACCATTAAAGATGACGATGAAAGCATATACAAAGATTAAGATTAAACATTCAGCAATATATTTTCAAAGAAATATTTCTGAGAAAATTAACACTTGAATTCATAAAAAGAAATCGTTATAATTAACTTTAACAAACATGAAAGCAATAGAAAAAGATGATGGCAGAGATATATCATTATGATGATAAAAAAGAGTAGTCAAAAACATGAAATCAATAGAAAGAGAT
>NW_025877190.1:0-2216 GCF_002878395.1 Capsicum annuum
AACCTAAAGGTCCATAAACTAAAGGCCCAATAACATATGGGCTAACACACCTATACTAGAAATTGTTGGCTAAACAATGAGCAAACTAATTAAGAAACACAACTATCATTGAAGGAACCATTGGTGATGGCCTGTCTTCCCCATATTTGCCTTACACAATAGTACTTAGTCTGGTAGTATCAGCTGATTAGTGAAAACATGAAATCTCCTGGCATGCAAATAGGAGAATATAAAGTAACTTTTTTGGCTGCAACTATATATCATGGTCACATCAACCATATTCTTTCCCTTTGGAAGCTAATGTCTAGTGACCTTTTCTTTGGCAGCTAGAGAGGATGGTAAGGTCTATATAGATTACTAAGCATTGTCTTTTGCATGATGTACTTCTTAAATAATCGGTGGACATGTATGAAATTTCTTCATCCTTAATCAGAAATCTCAAAATCAAGTCATGCAAAAGTATAATTCTCTTCTAGAAAGAGGGTCTTATGCGATGCAAATCTTGATTAGTGAGTTTCGAATACTAAATTATTATTACCGAATCAACTAATATTTGATAGCTTCTAAATTTAACTTTAACAAGAAATTGATAGACATCGACAATGGCTCTCTTTTTACCTCATGACCGTTGGAACCAACTACAAGAAGATATTTACCAACAATATGAATATCAAGAAATAGAATATCAAAAAGGCTTTAAACAATTCTTCTATCTATTTTGTTCCCTTCCCCTTTTTCTTTGTACACTTACATCTACTTGAACTCTGTATACGTACACTTACAACTACTTGAACTTTGTATACAAAAAATTTAGATCTGTAGTTTTTGAGGTAGTGGTATGGACTGCGTACACTCTATCCTTAGTATACCCCACTTTATAAGAATACACTGACTATATTACTGTTGTTGTTATGTAGTAGCCATGGTAAAATATCTTAACCTTTAAGAAACAATTGCATACTTGCACTGCAAATCCAGATCCATAACTATCAAACCGAACTCAAACTGAGTTCTAATCACACTAACCGATGAGAAGAATATTACTATCATATTATATCACTAAACAGTAAAACTAGTAAAACTAGATACGGATTTCTCATAGCATATATTGTCGCATAGTATATTGCAAAACATTAAAACCTACTATAGGTTTCACATAATATATATTCTAGCATATATTCTAGCATGCTAATTACTAGCTTTTCTAATAAATTTAATAAGGGTTAACACCCTAGCTTACAAAAACAAATAAGTTACAACATTTTATGCATGAGCCAAGCAAGATATTAAGCTAATCGAACCGCACATATATTTCCTTCATTGAGCCAACTCATTTAGGGGGGATTGATGAATCACACAATTTGCTCGTAGAAATTTATCAACTGCCAAAACACAAACAAAAAAAATATTTCCATCAAGAGTCATCTAAGTAAAGCAAGAGAAAACACTTTCTTAAACTAGATTTAGAATTTAGAAGTATATCAGAACATTTGTCAAATAACAACCATTATTACAAAATAGAATGATGCAATGTTTGTTTTAAACATATTACTGTAGACACCTAATTTCGTCTCTCTCCGATGTCATTTTTACCCATTTTATTTTTATCCTACCGTGTACCCTCACCCATGTTATTTTACCCTCACAAAATACAAAAAAGAAAAAAATAAATAATAAAATAACAAAATCCCTAACAAAACCTATCCTAACTAATTCTATCTTATCCTAACAACCTACCCAATCAAAATAAACCACACCACCCCATACCCTACCCCACCTACCCTACCCCAATACCCACCTCACAATATATACACACATACTCAGAGAAGAACAGCATACAGATCACAACTCCCATCCATTTTTCTTCTTCTTATTTTCAAAACAAACAGTAACAAGAAAAGGGAGAGCACGGACGATCTTCCTTTTTCTTTCATTTTTTTTTTCATAATTCACAATTTTTCATCTTCTTCACTCGTATCTCACCGAAAACACACTCACGGACACACAAATACTCATATAATTTAAACCCCACTCTCCATTGACAGTACATATGCACACACTCGCGGGTGACGGGAAATATACATGCACCGTCGCCAGAGACCACACAGCTGACCGGAATCCACACATACGCATACACACAGAGAGAAAATTAAGGTTGAAAGATTGAGAGAGGAAGAGAGATCGAGAGAGAATAGAAAAACGGAGAGGAATAGAAA
>NW_025877191.1:0-2053 GCF_002878395.1 Capsicum annuum
AAAGAGCTTGTATCCTCCTATAGTTAAAATATTTTTTTGCTAGATAAATTTTTTTTTAATTGCTAGCAGTATCACATATATATTCTAAGATCATCCAAAACACTAAATTCACCAACAAAAACTCATAATTATCCATAATTGGAACTCCCAATTTATGTGCATATTTCACTTCTTGATTTTCTGAAACTTTCACCCAAGTCCCCATCATTAATTCTTCATCACTTTCTTCAACCCCATTTGATGTATTCGTATTCTCATCAACACTCATTGACGATTTTTCTTCAAACTCATCAGTAACATAAGATTCTTGATCAAATTTTTCAGCAATTTGGCTATTTTTTTGCACTTTTACCCATCACTAATTCTTCGAATTCAAGCTTCTTAGACTCATAATTTTTCGAAGCGTCTTCAGCCGTAACAAAAGTACCCAACCAAATCATTTTCTTGTTAGATGGATGTTTAATTTCAGCTCAAAATTTCCCATTTTTTCTCTTACGTACCCCAATAGGGTACAATCTGACACAAGTATTCTTTGATATTCTTTTGTAGGATTTCATGATCAAAGTTTTGAGAGGGAAAAAAGAGGCAATTTCTGTAAAGAACAAAGTATAAAAAAAGCTTGGGATATGAAGAAAAAAGAATAAATAGTGAATACATATATAGGAGTAATTAGAGAACCAATTAAGCAAACTTTTATTCTCTTTCTATTTGGAAAAGGATTTAACAAAACGAGTAAAGTAATGATTGAGAGATTGTTGCATATTATTAGTCATTGTATTTATTAGTATCCTAATTTGACACTGAATATTCAAATCTCTAAATTTGGTAGAATAACACATTTTGGAGTGCGGAGCCTAAAAGGTAAGTTTTTTGGAATAAGGTAAACTCACCATTTTACCTTATAAGGTAAACTCACCATTTTACCTTACATTCTAACATTTGCATTGACGACGTTAACTTCTTAATAGACAAGGTAAACACTTGTTTACCTTGTCTCTTTTGGAATTTTATAGTATTGGGGTGCCCTTTTGAAATTTTGACTAAAAAAACTTTCCTTTTAGGCTCCGGACTCCCACATTTGGTCCAGTATTAAATGAAATACAATTAATTTTGACTAGTCTTATCTTTATCTCATGAGTTAAAATATTAATTACTTGCTTATGATCGGAGTATCCTCCTCATGCATGCTGCAACAATTTATTCTTATAAGTTATATTAACTTGTCAATGTTTGGTTTCGAAATTATGTCATTGCTTATTTCATGTCACAACATGCCCAGAGCCGTTAAAGCGTTATACGCAGTTCATATCACTATCACAGATTGGGATAGCCAAATTTAGAAATATGAGGAAAGATCATTTGGCCATTGCCTTTGCAGTAAGCTCCTCCTCATATCAAGTTTATGGTTTCTCATTGAACACATGATCATTAGGAATTAGGATCATTAGGACGAGTTTATTATGATATTCTTATCTAATCACTAAGGTAGAGTTTTGTCCTTGCCTGATGGTGAATCTTGTAGCAAAGTTTATTTCTGCCTTTGCAATTCGAGGATCGACTCCTTTTGGCCCAACTAAATCGAAGTGACCTTACAATTAGGTTTATTAAGGTCTCGAAACATTTGTGAGTCATATTCAATATGTTAAGGACACTTTTTTTTTTTACCCTTTTTCGTAATTAAAATTAACATGGACTGAGTAATTTTTTTTTTCAATCTAAGCTCGGATTTGAAGTTGTATCATTAGGAATATCCAAATTCTTTATAGATTATGAATCTTTTTTCTATCTCAAAATAAAAAATTTAAGGAATTCTTATAATCTCAACACATTGAGCAAATTTCATCAGAAAAACAAAGATAAACATAATTATACTGCAATTGCATTAAGCACCATATATACTTTTCAAAGTGGGTTTCAATTTCCCCGACATTTATAAATTATTCATTAAGAAGTAAATCGTTGATTTGACAATTTCTATAACAATACATATACTAACAACAAATCATAAAGAGCTTGTATCCTCCTATAGTTAAAATATTTTTTTGCTAGATAA
>NW_025877192.1:0-4703 GCF_002878395.1 Capsicum annuum
GAAGACTAGATGGACTGAGGCTAGATTTGAAGGCAACTCAAGCTCATAAGCTACCTTGCCGAAGCGATAAAGAATTCTGAAGGGATTGACATACCGGGGACTGAGTTTCCCTTTCTTGCCGAACCTTTTCACTCCCTTCATGGGAGAGATCTTAAGATAGATATAGTCATTGACCTCAAACTCGAGATCCTTTCTACAAACATCTGCATAGGAATTCTGTCGACTCTGAGCAGCCCGGAGTCTCTCTCTGATCAACTGAACTTTCTCTAAGGCACCAAATACTAAGTCAGGACTTATGATTAAGGCCTTACCAAATTCAAACCAACCAATCAGAGGTCTACATGTCCTACCATAGAGAGCTTCGAATGGAGCCATCTGAATACTAGAATGATAGCTATTATTGTATGCAAACTCAATCAAAGGAAAGTGGTCGTCCCAACTTCCCTTGAAGTCAATTGCATACGCCCTTACCATATCTTCAAGAGTCTGAATGGTCCTCTCTGCTTGACCATCTCTCTGAGGATAAAATACTGTACTGAGATGGACTTGGGTACCGAGACCCTTTTGGAATGCTTTCCAAAAGTGAGAAGTGAACTAGGTACCTCTGTCTAAGATGATAGATAGTGGAACACCTTGTAACCTGACTAACTCCCTGATATAGAGTTTGGCATAATCCTCAGTGGAATAAGAAGTACGAACAGGAAGGAAATGAGCTGACTTGGTCATTCTATCTATAATGACCCAGACTGAATCATGCTGATGACGAGTTCTAGGTAAACCCGTCACGAAGTCCATGTTAAGTTCTTCCCACTTCTAAGTAGGAATGGTGAACTCTTGCATGGAACCACTAGGTTTTTGATGCTCTATCTTAACCTGCTGACATATAGAGCACTTAACCACAAACTCTACAACATCTCTCTTCATCCCACTCCACCAATAGATCTCCCACATGTCACGGTACATCTTAGTGGCCCCTGGATGGATAGAGTATCGCACACCATGCACTTCTGTAAGTATTCGCTGCCTCAATTCATCTACACCTGGAACACATAGACGACCCTGACAACGAAGAACACCATCTCCCCCTTGGGAGAAAACCTCGACTTTCTGATTCTGAAGTGACTCTTTGAGCTTGACAGTCTAGGATCCCTGTCTTATTTCTCTTTCACCTCGGAAACTAGAGATGACTATAAACTACTATGAACACATACACTACCCTTTGAAAAATCGACTAAGCGATCGCCTAGTCTGGCAAGCTGATGGATCTCCTGAGCAATATTTTTTTTACTATCCTCAACGTGAGAAATACTACCCATGGGGAGTCGACTAAGAGCATCGGCCATAATATTGGCCTTGCTCGGATGATAAAGAACACTCATGTCGTAATCCTTTAAGAGCTTTAACCATCTTCTCTGGCAAAGATTGAGATCTTTCTAGGAAAAGACATACTGGAGGCTTTTATGGTCTGTGAAGACATCTATATGAACTCCATAGAGATAATGCCGCCAAATCTTCAAGGCAAAAACTACCGCTGCTAACTCAAGATCATGAGTAGGATAATTCCTCTCATGTAGCTTTAACTGTCTGGAGGCGTAGGCTATGACCTTACCATGCTGCATGAGGACACAACCTAAACCCACTCTGGATGCATCACAATAGACTACAAAACCATCTGAACCATCTGGAATAGCTAGAAATGGAGCTGACGTGAGTCGAGTCTTCAACTCTTGAAAGCTCTTCTCGCATGAATCTGACCACTGAAACTTAATCTTCTTCTGAGTCAATCTGGACATGGGAGATGCAATAGAATAAAATCCCTCAAAAAATCATCTGTAATAGCCAGCCAAATACAAGAAACTCCTAATATCTGATGAAAATACGAGTTTGGGCTAGTTTCTTACTGCCTCAGTTTTCTGAGGATCTACTCTAATTCCATCACCAGAAACAATATGGCCAAGGAATTCTACTGATCTTAGCTAAAATTCGCACTTGTTGAACTTAGCGAATAATTGGTGATCCCTGAGAGTCTGAAGAACAATCCTAAGATGGTCTGTATGATCATGCTCTGTGCGAGAATAGACCAGAATATCATCTATGAAGACTATGACAAACATGTACAAGTACTGATTGAACACATGGTTCATCAAATCCATAAAAGCTGCAGGGGCATTGGTAAGACCAAATGACATAACTAAAAATTTGAAGTGACCATTCTGAGTACGAAAAGTTGTCTTTAAAATGTCACATTCTCTAACTCTGAGCTGATGATAGCCTGATCTGAGGTCTATCTTAGAGAAGTAACTGGCACCCTAAAGTTGGTCGAATAGATCATCAATCCTGGGAAGAGGATATCTGTTCTTCACCGTGAACTTGTTAATTTGATGGTAATCAATACATATCCTGAGAGAACCGTCTTTCTTGCGCACGAATAATACTGGCGCACCTCATGGGGAAATGCTGGGTCAGATGAATCCCTTATCTAAGAGATCCTTTAACTGATCTTTCAGTTCCTTGAGTTCTGCTGGTGCCATTCTGTATGGTGGAATAGAAATAGGTTGAGTATCCGGAAGAATGTCTATGCCAAAGTCTATTTACCTTTTGGGAAGAATGCTTGGATGATTTTTGGGAAAGACATCTGAGTATTAATTAACAACAGGAACTATTTTGAGGCTAGGATATTCAGAACTGGAATCTTTAACATGCACGAGATGATACACATACCCCTTAGAAATTATTTTCCTTGCCCAAAGGTAGGAAACAAGTTGACCCCTAAACGCTGAAATGCTACCCTTCCACTCTAGGACGGGCTCATTTGGGAACTGAAACTGAACTATCCTATTTCTGCAGTCGATTGTGGCATAGCAGGAATGAAGCCAATCCATGCCGAGAATGACATCAAAATCAGTCATCTCTAACTCCACTAAATCTGCTGATGTGGATTTCTGAGATATCATAACTGGGCAGTTCCTGTATACCCTTCGGGCTATGATAGTTTTACCCACTGGGGTTTGCTGGGCATGGGTCGTTAGTCTGGCTAAGGTCATATCCTTATTAGACTTAGACCCATGGAAAGATGGAGGGTTCATTCAGGTGAAGTCCCAAACCCTAGCTGCTTTGGGATTGGCCACTGGATTGGCCGGAATGACTGGTGGCCATTCATTCTTTGCAGCCATGGACTGAGTAAGTGTGGTAAATGCAGCTCTAAACTCTGCATGGGAAACATGTTCACCCAAAGGGTCTTCGGGCTGAGGAGCTGGCTGGTTTCTTCTCTTTGGGGCCATGTTCTAAAATAAAAGAAGAATGGATTACACTGAGAGTTTAAATTGTGATTTGCTCACTAGCATGACATGAATAATGAAGAAAGGGCACTGTTCCTAAAACATCTTATATCCTCCCGCACATAAATGTGGCGCACAATATACCCATGTACAAAACTCTACTAGATGCGGCTTTCAGACTTCCTAGGACTCTATTTAACCTTAGGCTCTGATACAAAGTTTGTAACACCCCGATTCGCTGAACCAGAATGCTACACAGTGCTTATGACCCTAAGGAACCACAAGCTAACCCATGACTGATATCTATAACTGTATACTGCAAATCATGATATAATAATGCGGAATACATAGAACTATAAGGCCATAAGGTTCAGCTAAATAAAATCATGTGGATGAAAATACCCAAAACAACTCAATCTGAAAGCTAAATCTGAACGTAAATCTGAAAGCCTCTAAACTATATGAATAAGGAGTTAAAGGAACATGTCTCCAACTAACTTTGTAAAACTGAACTGAAGAAACAAATAAATGAATCAAATCATATTATCCTTGAATCAATGAGGACTCACTGTGTCTCCGCGACTGGAATGCTATTGCTATTGCTAGGCTGGAGCTCGTGTCTCGGAACCTATGGTGTAATATGAAAAGAAAGCACTATAGCGCAAACGCGTTAGTACAACTGGAGTACTGAGTATATGAGGAAGGTAGGCTGAACAGAAAGGGTTTCATGCATGAACAACACTGACTGATTAATATGAACGTGGGAGTGCAAACACACATATATAGAAACTGGAACTATGAATACATGATAGAATGAACTATAAGCTAATACATGGTTTACTGATAACTATCATGACTGATACTGAAATTGATAACATGGACGACTGTATCTGACAGTCCTGTATTTACTAAAATCCGAAGAACATCCTGAGTTCTTTTTACTGAGACTGATACTGAAACTGTGGGAAGTAGTGTTTAACCGATATGCCCCATGTATGCTGTTATGGCTAAGCTGGGGTCCAATCTCTACCCCAATTGGAGGGGTGTCAATACCGTGCCATGGGTAAGGACATCTTGTGAGTGACCCTTATCTGGCGGGTACTCAATGAGCATGGTAGGAACCCTAAACTCATAGGTTAATCCACCTCATCAACCCTAATCTGATGGGTTAAGATGTCTCAACCTATGCAGGCTACGTAGTTTTAGAACATAAGGATGACTACTAAGAATCACACCCTGAACTGGCGGGTGAGTTCCCATCCTTGGGTTCACTCAGTGCTAACCTCTACTCCTATCTGGAGGGACTGGACATGAATAACTGACTGTGCATGACTTAATCTTACTGAATTCTGTTGACTGGCAGAATGTTACTGATGTCTGACAACTAACTAAGATCATGAGGTTTTCCTGAGTCACCTGGCTGAC
>NW_025877193.1:0-3092 GCF_002878395.1 Capsicum annuum
GCCAACGGCTATATAGCTGTTTTTGGGTCCAAACGGCTAGTTTGGGCTCATTTATTAAAAAAAAAATTTTTTTTACATTAAAAATTATTTTTTAATTCTAAAAAAATTCTATAAATACCCTACAACTTCAAATCATTTTTCACACAATTTTTCACTCTCTCAAATCTCATTCTCTCTCAAATCTCAAATCTCATTCTCTCTCAAATCTCAATTCTCAATTCTCAAATATTCAACATATTTAATTTCTTAAAGTGTTCACTTTAATATTTTAATTTTTTCTTTACAAAGTACGAGCGAAAGTTTCCAAAGTCGCAATCTTCGGATACTTTCAAAATTTGGTATTGTCGTTCCATCTCTTACGTTTAATTTTTATTTATTGTATTAATTGTTTAATATTAAATTTTATTATATTTGTGTATTTTGAATATTTTTAGTTTAATTTAATTTATATTATGGATAAATTAAGAAACCTCGCTACTAAAGGTGTTAAAATTTTTTGTCCCGGAAACGGTAGTGGAAGTAAAAAGCGAATTACTAGAGGTAGTTCAAGTAGTAGATATACCCGTGTGCCTTCGCCTCTAGTACCGCTTGGTACACCTTTTGAGGAAGAAACAGGCATAGGTGCTCACGATATGGATTATGTAGAAGCTCAGGAAAATTATGGTATAAAAGAAGAAAATAAAGTAGATGCGGTTAATTTAGACGAAGATAATGAAAATATTGCTGAGGCACCCGCAGTAGAAAATGCTAACGTTAGATCTGAATCGGTTATTCTCCCTCTCTATCCTCCCAGTGCCCCAAGACCTTGTAAAAAAATTAGTGTTGCATGATAATTTTTTGAACGTATATCAGATAATGAGGTGCAATGCAATATTTGTCAACAAATATATAAGCATAGAAGTGGAGGCAAGCAAGGGGGTATGGGTATGTTAATGAGACATATAGCTGAAGATCACAAAAGAGAGTTAAATATTGCACAAGGTGGTGGGGATGTTGGTGGTTCAACGCAAACTAGAATGGACCTAGCAACCGGTCACGTAGCGAAGAAGTATAATAAATTGAGGGACCGGGAAGAAATAGTTAAAATGGTAGCTGTGGGTTGTTTGCCTTTTAGTTTTCCTTATTCTGATGCATTTATTCATTATATACAAGCAATTTATAATCCTATGTTTAACGGTATTCCTAGAACTACTTGTCGGTCTGATATTTTTAGACTTTATTCACAATATTATTTTTATTTATCAACATTGTTAAAAACATATTCAATGTAGATTGTCTCTAACTTCTGATCTTGGTTGTGCTGTAAATAAAAATAATTATTTAACCGTTATTTGTCATTGAATGGATAGTAATTTCGTGAAGCAAAAACGTATTCTTGCTTTTTTATATGATGAAGATCGTAAACATACTGGACAATTTATTGCTGATTCTATTGTTAAAATTGCCGGATATTATGATATTGAAAATAAAATTTTATGTATTGCTTTTGATAATGCTTCTAACAACAAGAGTGCTATAAAAAAATTAAAATCTACGCTATCTTCGCCCTTGCCTGAAATTTTTCATATTAAGTGTGCATGTCATATATATAATTTAATTGTAAAAGATGGTCTTGAGTTTTTTGAGTTTTATATTGAAAAAATTCGTCTTGCCATTGGTTTTATTTAAGAAAATAATCGTAGATCGAGAATTAGAGAATTTAAAATTAAATGTCAAGAAAATTGACTTACACTGATTTTGAAGCCTGAGGAAATTGATACTAGATGGAATTCTACGTATCAACTTTTAAAAACTTGTTATAAATATAGATTTCCTATTACACTAGCTTTTAACCAACATTGCGGTTTATTTGATGATTTTGCTGATTGCATGCTACATGATTCTGATTGGTTTGTAATTAATGATCTTGTTAAGTTTTCAGAAAAATTTTATGTAGCTACGGTTGAATTTTTCGGTGCTTATTATCCTACTGTTTGTAATATTTTGGCATATATAGCTGATATTTCTGGTTTGCTCAAAGAATATAAAAATAAAGAAGGTTATAAAGAAGCTGTTGGTGCCATGTTTACGAAATTTTAAAAATATTTTTTTTCCGATTCCCCTTATTTACTTGGTTGGTGCTATGCTAATAATATGTTCCACTTTAGTACTCTTATTTATACTAACTTAGAAATAAATACTAACCATGATTCTGAACAAGTACAACCTAATTTGTGGACGGCTACGAATGATGCAAAGGATTACATAGAAAAATTATATAATCACTATGCTGATTTATTTAATTTAACCGTACCTACAAATATCACTCCAACTGTCACTCCTCATTCTCTCGAGGAGCCATCATCTTCTAAAAGGCCGGCACATAGTGGTTTTCCTGATTCTTTTTTTGATTTAAATTGTTAGAACAGTGTTGATGAGAGAACTTACACATCAACTTATTGGGAAGAGCTAAAATATTATCTTCGGTCGACACCAGAGGATCGCAGACGATGGATCAACACGTTGGAATGGTGGAGGTCTAATGAAACACAATATCCTGTGCTTTCAAGATTAGCTAGAGATATCTTGAATATTCCAATGTCAACCGTTGCATCAGAGAGCGCCTTTAGTCAGGGACGACAACAGCTTGAAGACAACCGACATTCATTGGGAAGCAATGTAATGAATGTTCTAATTTGCCTCAGAGATTGGATTAGAGAGGAAAGATGAAACCAAAGAATGGAACCAGAGCCGAGCGACGAGCTAAAACTTGAAGAAATTATGTCTTCATGGGAGAACTCAGCAGAATCAAGTCTAATGCATGGTTTTGCTCCCGTTGATTTTGATTATCCTATGCAAGTTCCTGTTAATATAAACATGGATGAATTGGAAAAAATGATGCATAATTTGTAGATTTTTCATTCATGCAAATTTTAAATTTCGGATTATTTTGCAATCAATAAAATTCCCCAAATTCATTCACTCCTTAGTCCTTGCTTTTTATATTTTTTCATTTAACGATTTAAAATTTTAAATTGAATTTCTAGCTTTCTACTTTAAATTAAAAACTTACATCTAATATATTATTAATTTACTACCAAATATTATTAATT
>NW_025877194.1:0-1062 GCF_002878395.1 Capsicum annuum
CCTTATCTGGCAGGTACTCAATAAGAACAGTGGGAACCTTAAACGGACGGGTTAAGCTACCTTATCAACCGTAATCTGACGGATTAAGATGTATCAACATACACAAGCTACGTAGTTCTGGAACACAAGTATGACTACTAAGAATCACACCCTGAACTGGCGGGTGAGCTCCCATCCTTGGGTTCACTCGGTGCTAACCACTACTACCATCTGGAGGGACTGGACATGAATAACTGACTATACATGATTTAATCTTACTGAATTCCATTGACTGGCAGAATGTTACTGATATCTGACAACTGACTGAGATCATGAGGTTTTCCTGAGTCACATGACTAACTGAAGTCTATGGAATCATAGCTTGAGTTCGGATATCGTGAAACATGACATGGCTCTAGGCACACAGCTATAGTTTTTGGGTACAAATACCCCTAGGACTCGATAAGAGGAAACTGACACACCTGACATGACTTGATCACAAGATTTGAGTCTATAATTCACAATATCATAAGTAAGGATTTCATAATAAGAATGATTCTCAACAAACTATCACATGTTCGGGAATGCACACAACATGTATATACTTGCATGGCTTTAATAACATGGTCGTTCCATATCAAAACAATATCATGAGCATCTTATATAACATCTTCTATTCAAGACAATAGCATGGGGATCACGTTGAACATAAACTTAGAACATGGAATAGTCATTTAGGGCTTCTTATGTCATAAAAACATGATTTCTATTCCCTTAGGTATTTCCACAAACACCTTCCATTCACATCTTATGCATAGGTGGATTCATCATGATTTCAAACATTCAACCACCAATTTCATATGTTTATACGTTAAATACCACCATATCCTCACACAAAACATACAAAGATCCCATCTTAGGTATTATCAAACTCCAACCACATGAACATCAACCACCAATAACATAAACATCATAATACATAATTTAGAAGATGGTTCTTGAGCTTCATGGATGAAAAGAGTCCATGAATCAACTCACGCATACCTTAGAAGGAAGATTCTTGATGATTGACGGAGGAATTTC
>NW_025877195.1:0-2364 GCF_002878395.1 Capsicum annuum
AAAAATAAAATAGACATAAAATACGAAATTAACTCTTAATGTTTTAAGAGTTAATTTCGTATTTTATGTCTATTTTATTTTTCATTAAATATTATTTATTTTCTTAATACCTAGATGACTCATATTAATTGATTAAGAGCGATTAATAATGTTATCACTATAAAAATTAATATAATTTTATCATATCCAAAAGTAATCATCGATAATTCACCGGAATAGTATATTAATTAAATACAGTGATATTATGCAAAATGTGATATTATTAAACATTATTGGATAGTGCATTATATTTATCTTTCCCAATAATAAAATTTTACTATATATTTTTCTTTATTTCCTTTTAACTTGATACATATTGACCGAACATAAATTCTCAGTAAATATTCATTAGAAATTTATTTTATTAAATTAAATTTAATAATTTTGTAATTTAAATATTTAAAGTGAAGGTTAAATATTAGTATTTCTATATAAGGAAAAAGTAATTTAAAATTTAAATTTTCGAAATTAAATAATTAAATAAAAAGATTTTTTTTTTATATAAAAGTCAATTAAAACAATAAAATTGATTTACTTTAAATATGAATGACAGAAGCACCAGCTTGAGCAGCAGCAGCAGCGTGACAAAAGCTAAGAAGTGGAGACAAAAGTTTCTAATAGACTTAGGTTAGAAAAGCGAATTCCAAGCATTCACCTGAAAGATATACTGCATTTGGACTTTGAATGGAATTGGAAGTGTCAAGGTTTTGATCGCTTTTACTGCTGTTCTTAGCTTTGGATCTAGTGGCAGCTGCAAATGAAAAAGTGTTAGTGCCTGTTGACTCCATTAGCGAAAAAAGCTGCTAAGGAACCTCTGGTGCGACTTGTAGGGGATTGAATTTCACTTTCATCAATTGCTGAATCAGTTAACTCACTGAAAGCATGAGAATTTGATTCCGACTCAGCACATGCTGGTTTTGAAGGGGAACATTCTGTTTCCGCTTCCGTTGATGGATCAGTGACTTCAGAATCTATTACATGATCAAGAAAATAAAGTTATAGAACATTCAAGAGAGCGAAATAATGCATTGTTGCCCGCCCCTTCCCATCATAGATCATCAGAAATGCAGCAGATACAACAATCTGCACCATGTTTGCACATTGACTTTGTAAGTTTTCTCAATCCATTTTGCTTCTAGCCTCTTTATATATTTCCAGCTCTCTCGTCAAATGACTTGAGAGCCTTCTTATCAGTATCTATATCTTAAGTGTACCAAATTCCGAAAACCCCCATCATATGGATTTTTAAAAAGAATAGTAGTGAAGGATCAACTATCGATATAAGGCACTACGACATGATGTCTTGTAACAGCTACTACCTCCTCTACATTGTTTTTAAATTCTTTCGCGGGAATTAAAACATAAATGAACCATATAACTCATAGAGACAAGCATGAAGCTCTGATGCCCTTCGTCATAAAAGTTTCAAAATGAGAACCTTGTAAATGAAACATGAAATAGTAATAGCTGAATGAACAGGCAATTGACTTTGGGAAAATTACCTTTTGTAATTTCAGATTCATCAATTTCGTATTCTTCTTCTTTTTGACCCACCGTGATGCTCTCCATGCTGTCCACTTTCTGTTAATGGCTTTGAGCATTTTTGGCAGTAAGTTCTTGTTCCTTCCTCTCGATGTGGAACTTATTCAACTTTTCCTCAAACTCCTCAATGCATGATTTGAGTTCAGGTTTAGCAAGCTTTTTCCCCAAATTGAAGACATTCAAACAGGCAAATAAAGCTTTAACACTGTGAAATTAATTCCCAGTAACTTCCAAAAACTAGTCTAAGCCTAAAGCCTTGTGATGCCACAACAAATTTTACCTTGTTTATAATAGTTTGAAAATCCTCCATCACAGCGTCTTCAGATAAGGCACGTTCGTTCATACATTTTAAACAACTCTATCAGCTTTCTCATGCTCTTATTAGTGTATGGTAGCTGAGATAGGAAATAGGATATGTACTCGTATAGCCTAATATCTGCATAAAAGAGCATGTTAACATGCAGAAGTTTCTCTAGTGATAGTTCAAATCGCAAATCAGAAACTCACTAAAATCTATTTATTCACAGGTCTCCTAATTATAATTTTTCTTTTAAATTTTTGCAAAGGTACTCCTAGAAATACTGTAAACACGCTTTTCATAATAGCATAGAAAGCTGAGTATGAAAGCAAATATCAGATGAAGCATCCACAAAGCCATTGTACCAAATAGTACTGAAAGACCGGCAACTTCTAAAACAATCTCAAATAAGTATATCAGAACCTTTGAAACATGCAGAACCACAACTCAAAGTTGACAACCACCACATCTCTGAAATGTAAATC
>NW_025877196.1:0-3488 GCF_002878395.1 Capsicum annuum
GATTTTTATTTAATTTTTATGAATTTGAAGCATGAACCCATATCTTATGATGATTATTATGAAATCTTGATGTTTATGATTTTGAAAGATGAATTTACAAGTGTAGAGATATAAAACATGAATCTTGAATGATATTTATCATGAATTTGATATTTGGATCGTGAATCCCCATTGAAAATTGTATTTTTTTTAGAAAGTCCATGTTATAAGCACTTTGATGTTGAATATTTGAGATATTTTGAATGATTTGACCTTTTGGTCTTAATGGAGTTGTTTTGAACTCGAGTGTGAAGGAAATCCACAACGTGGTTGATTTTGATAGATGGGAAGCATTATGGCTCCCGATGTATATTTATATATTACTAAAATTGTTTTGTTGTGGATTGTCTTTGAAATAATCTGAGCTAAGTCTGGGAGAAATCTTTAGCACTGAGTGGGAGGTACAAAGCGACCTTACTTCCCTAAAACTACGTGCCCCATAGGAGTGAGCCTGAGGCTGATTTATATAGTGATCACTAGTTTGTGTGGATTTGATATCGATAGTCCTACTCTGATGGATAGGATAGGATAGCTCTCCCCAACGTGGGTTGTACGTTGGACTCCATGTAGCTCACATGGTTTATGTCAGTTATAGGATCTCCCAGTGTGTGTGTGTTTCCTTATGTCTATGGTGAACGGTGAAGTTATTGAAAGTGGAATTGTGAAAGTTATTCTTTCGAAAGATTTAAATGATATTTACTTTATGAGAATTGATATTCTTGATGAACTGAAAGTGATTGACAAATTATAGGATGACTCACATGTGTTATTAGACTTATTTCATCCTCTCATGATTATGATTATTTTCTTCGTGCTATGTGAGTATTTTATCCATCCTGCATATTTCTTATAAATATTTATGATGATGATGTTTATAAAACTGCATACACCTCCATATACTCGGTTCCTTTCCATGGTATTGACCCACATCTTCGGATGTGGGCTGCATTTTCTCGGAAAATAGGTTCAGGCACTCAGTTCTAGGTTTGACAGTGATTCTTCGGGCATGCTGTTCTACATCCTCTGTTGTGGTGAGTCCTCATGTTCCGAGGACATGATGTCTGATGTTGGTTTCACAAAATTGTTTATATTTGATAACTGTGTATGAGTCAGTTGGGGCATGTCTCAATGGCTCGCTTGTTTTATTGATTTTCTTAGACGCTTGTCAGACTAGTATAGGTGTTGGGAGTTAACTAATAAGTCATATTTTGTTATCTTTCTTAAATTATTTTATTCTTGGATAATGATTACTCTGTTGATATTTAAGGGTTATTTATGGAAACTCTATTGATTTGTGTTGAACTGAATGAAAATATCTCAAAGGGTTAGCTTGGGACTACTCGTAGCCTCAAGCACCCTGTGACGCTCCGGGACCTATTTTCCACGGCGTTACAAACTTGGTATTAGAGCCTAAGGTTTTAAGGTGTCCTAGGTAGTCTAACAAGCCACGTTAAGTAGAGTCTTGTTCATCGGTATGTAGCGCGCCACATCTATGAGCAAGAGGCTACAAGATGTTTTGGGAAAAAGTGTGATTCTTTCTTTCAGAAGTCTATCGTGCTTAAAGTGTCTCTCTCTGCTATTGATTTGTGCTCTCCTCTTTTAGAAATATGCCTCCACGTCGAGCGAAAAGAAATAACGATGGTCAGCAACCTCAACCCGCTGACCCATAGAATGAAAACGTGTCTCATGCTAAATTTCTGACAGCCTTTCAGGCGCTGGCCTAACCTGTTACTGCAAATGTTCGGGCCAACCCGGCCTCGATTCCACAACATCAGGGAGGTGATTCAGCTGCTGCCAGGATCTCTGCCTTCATGCAAATAAATCCGCCGAAATTCTATGGGTCTAAGTCTGATGAGGATCCACGGTTATTTTTAGAAGAGGTGCGGAAGATTACTCAGGTTATGCATGTATTTGAGGAACATAGTGTGAAGTTGGCTACGTATAGGTTCAAAGACCTTGCTTATGACTGGGTTATTGCTTGAAGGAAAGGTAGAGGTGAGGAAGTTGTCTCTACGACTTGGCAAGAGTTCCAAGATGTATTCCTGGATAAGTTTTTCCCTTTGGAGATAAGGGAGGCAAAGGTGGAAGAGTTTATGAACCTACGATAGGACTATATGACTATTAGGGAGTACTGTCTAAAGTTCAATCAGTTGACCAAGTATTCTCCTGACTTAGTGGCTGATAATTGAGCTAGTATGAGTAAGTTTATGACTGGAGTGTCTAGTTATGTGGTTAAAGAGTGTAGGTCTGCTATGCTAAATAGTGAGATGAATCTTTCTAGGCTAACGACTCATGCCTAACAGATTGAGGCAGACAAGATTAAGGAGAGAGATAGAATGAGAAGGAATAAGAGAGCTAGGTCAGAGCAGCACGGACAGGGTCAGACTAGATCGCAGGAAGGGAGTCTCCCTTAGTATCAGGATCAATAGCACTATCGTTTGCTAGTGCTCCCGTGCCTAGAGGTAGGCAGGAGCAAGGTAGCAGGTCATATGCATCTAGGTCCCAGTACAGTGCTGGCAGTAAGCCAAATCATTCCCAGTGTCCTAAGTGTGGTAGGGCTCATTCGGGTGAGTGTTGAGGTAAGCATAGGGGTTGTTTCCGATGTGGTGACATGGGTCACAGAGTTAGAGATTGTCCACAGGATGGACAAGGGCATCGTGACTATCGCCCTTAGACCCAGACTTAGACTGTTAGTGCTCTAGTTCCAGCGACTCGCCCAGCCCCAGCTCAACGCACCTCTTCTAGCAATGCTGGAGAGTAGTGCTAGAATAGATTCTATGCTTTATTGTCCTTCCAAGAACAGGAGGACTCTCCCGATGTTGTTACTGGTATGCTTCGTATATTTTAGTTTGACATGTATGCTTTGTTGGATCCTGGATCCAGTTTATCATATGTTACACCGTTGATTACTGTGAATTTTGAAATGAGTCCTGAGATTATTCTTGAGCCTATCCTAGTTACTACCCCAGTGGGTGATTTGATTATTTCCCAGAAAGTGTATAAAAAGTGTCCTGTTACCATTCTTCATAGAGTATTGTTGGCTGATCTGATTGAGTTAGACATGGTAGATTTTGATGTGATTCTGGGTATGGACTGGCTGTATTCTTCTTATGCCTCCATTGATTGTCGGACCCAAGTGGTCAAGTTTCAGTTTCCCAGTGCATCTTTCTTTGAGTGGTCTAGGAATTTTGTGTCACCCAAGAGTTATTTTATCTCTTATCTCAAAGCTAGAAAGCTTATTTCCAAGGGGTGTATTTACCATTTGGTTAGAGTCAAAGACACTAAGTCTACGACTCCAACTCTCCAGTCTGTTAACGTCGTCAATGAGTTTTCTGATGTCTTTTTGCATGATCTCCTAGGGATACCTCCTGATAGAGAGATAGAGTTTGGGATTGATCTTCTTCACGATACTTAACCCATTTCTATTTCTCCTTAATGTATGGCCCCTG
>NW_025877197.1:0-1692 GCF_002878395.1 Capsicum annuum
TACAACATACAAGAAAAGAGGTGAAACGAACTTATCTCGGTTCATCTGTAGCATAAATTTAAGTATCTATTTTTTGGGAATTATCTTCAGCTCTTCAGTTTTGTATTCCAGTTGAGTGTTTTGATAGCCAACTGATAAAATTTTCTTAGTTTCTGTGTATTCCTTCTCATAAGTAAGCACCAGAACCTATCGTTTTGTCAAAAGGAATGGATTGTGATTTACTATTAATGTACGGTCCTTTAACAAATGTTATAGCATCCCTCTACTTCAACAAACAAAACCAACAGTACGTCCTATGCTCTCATCTAATGGTCATCGCATGCGATTAGGAAAAATGACCTTTTACTAGAATTCTTTCATGCATATGCATACTTTCATGCCAAAGTCCAGCATAATATGGCGTGTTCTCTTTGATCTCTATGTTAAGTTCAAAACCAATTAAACACAGTTGCATGTCGTATGTATCACTAATCTAGTAGCTAAGTTTCCTTTTATGTATCGAAGTAATGATTTTTTTTAACAGCTTTGAACTTTCTGAATTCTTTTTGTTATAAAAGTAATTCATTTTATGAACGCGTATTAATTCATATATCTTTTCATTGCATGCACCCCCCTTGGAGCCCAAATGGGCTTCTTCTCTCTTTGCATTTCATAAATGGGCCAATAAGGCCTATCCTTCCGAGTCAAGCCCAAAAGAAAATCCAAGAATCCTTCGCATGGCATATGGAGTTGCAAGAAGTTGAAAGAGAAATAATGGGTTAAAATTCCATCTTTGAAGCGGCCAACGGATTAGAAAGTTTCTTTTCTTTTCTTTTATTTGTTTATTTATTTATATATATATATTGTCGTCTTTTATTTATTTGTTTATTTATTCCTTTATTTCATTTTGGGCCTCGAAGCCAAAGTTGTAAATTTAATACAGGTGGAGGCAAGATCCAAGCCAAAGGATTGAAAAGTAGACTAGGACAGGTGAAATGGGTCAAAGGTCCAATTAGACTAGCACAGGTTTTGTTGGTTTGGGCCCAATGGCCTAAATCATTTACTTTCTGCCCTTCCCATTTTTCTTTACGCTTGTTTGTCTTATGTACTTTGCGAACCTACTTAAATCCTCAGTTAAGTCGCTAAAAAACTAGTTTTGCATAAACACCAAAATATTTCCAAAATCACTTTCTTTTCAAAAATCAATCCCTTTCTGACAAATTAATCTTTTTCTGAAGTTAGTCAAAAGATGTTTTCAATCAGTTCAGATAACCGCAAGTTAGAGGACGTTTTAGGTGGCTAACACCTTCCTAAAACGTTAATAGGAACCACTTACTCGGAATCTCTCACTTAAAACGATTTTCCTGTTTTGAATCGTTTGAAGTAACTTTTATAAAGGTTTCTTAATTCCTTTTCAAAATTAAGTGGCGACTCTTTCAAAAGTCAAAATTTCCGCAAAACAGAAATGGCAACTCTACTGGGGATTTTTAACTAGGTTCTAATCAAATGTTTGATTTCGTCCTTTGATTAACTGTTTATTTGTTTATATGTTTCGATTCTGTAAAGTTTAACTATCGCATCTCATAGCATATTCCTACATTATTTAAACTGTTTTGGGGTTTCATGGGTATCCCGGCCCCTATTAATCAATTCCAAAAATGTGTTGGAAATGCAAACAGTTTATTAGCACGTGAGTCATCTGATGGCTGTTTG
>NW_025877198.1:0-2679 GCF_002878395.1 Capsicum annuum
TATTAGATTAGATTCTTCCATTTGCTAAATCTGTTAATAATAGTTTTCCATACTTATTTATGTACATTATTTATTTTTCAAGCTAATCAGATCATAATACCTCAGACAATCCATTTTATTCTCTTGTATACATTTTTTTTACTACAATATTTTAATATTTTAGTTTATATTTTTTAATTAGTATTTTACCTATAATCCAAATAAATAATTTCAAACCACTTACATTATGTTTTTTATTCGAAAATTAAATTACAATTTCAAAACAGTTATTATTTGCCGCTAAAATTTATATTAAATATTCAAATATGTTCTTTTATGTATTTGGAAGGGGAGCCTTAAAGTAACTGACAAAATTGCTGCCATGTGATTAGGAGGTCACAGGTTCAAGCCTTGGAAACAACCTCTGGCAGAAAAGCAAGATAAGGCTGCTTATGATACACCTCTGTGGCGGACAATTTAATCAAGTTATTTTTTCTTTTTATCGACTTGTATTTTAAAGCTAGACATTTTAAATTTTATAACTTTATCTTTCAGTTTCTTTTAAAAAAAATCTTATCTATCAAAATGTGCAAGTATAAGTTGTAACCTCCATCCTCCACATATGATGAAAATGGGAACACTAAATTTAGGGAGACACAGGACGTGAATTTTTTTGTGTTTGATAAGTTTTTTTTTCTTATATTATTCATTTACTTCTTTTAATAAAACACAAATATTAGCCATTTATTTGTTTTCATCATAAACCATCGACACAATAAAAGTATTAAGATAACTATCAACATTATAAAATTCAAAGTCTGATGCAAAGATCGGACCGGGGGGGGGGGGGGGGGGTGTAGAATATTTTTTAAAAAAAACTAAATGCACGTTTTAATTTATTTGAACATATTCATTTTGTTTTTCAATTTTTATATTTGTTAATTGATATTTTTTATTTAATTAATTAGTTTAACATTATTATATTGAGAAAAGAAATATAGACTGCCAAAGGGCTAAATAATACGCTGCAAACTAGTCTTAAGAAGTTATTTTTTTAATATGCATGAGATAAAGAAATTTTATTCCGGATGATAAATTTTAAGAAAGTGGTGTAGTGTCAAATATTTTGTGAGTTAGTTTAACTATTAATGGAAACTGTCAGAAATTTTTTCAACTATTAATAAATGGAAATAGTCCATAATTTTTTTCTATAAAAGAAGGAGTAGACAGATAATTATTATTATATTAAAAAAATTGTTGAATTCTCCTTTATAAAAAACAGTAGAAATAAATAACTATCAAAGTTTATTAAAATTTTAAATTAAATAATAATAGTAACAACAACAACAACAGACCCAATGTATTCTCACAGCATGGGGTCTGGGGAGGGTAAGATATACGCAGTCCATACTGCTACCTCCGAAGAAGTAGAGAGACTGTTTTCGATAGATCCCCCGCTCGAGATAAAGGATAATAAATAAGGAGATGGATGACATAACCGAAATGAAGAATAAGAAATAATAAAATAAAATCACAGAAATATGAAATACGGGAAATAAGAGCAACACGGAATAAGAAAAATAGGAACTAAGCAATAGAAAATAGGACACCCACCTAGTAGTGACATACACTCACATACCAAAGACACCTATGTACATTGTCCTATGATTACTAAAACTGGCTACACAAGAACTCTCCTGACTGCTAGCTACAACTCACACACTAACACTAGCCTTCTACCCTAAATAAGAATCATAAACACACTAATTATTAAAAAATTAATATAAATAATCTACACTTTTTTATATATAAAAAAGTAATAGATAGTTAATCATCAACATGATGATGAAAAAATACTGTAGAATTAAAAAACTATAAAAGATGAATAAATATAAAAATTTATTAAATATTAAATTTAAAAATAACAATAACTACTAACTAACTAAAACCTAATTTTAACTGAATTGTCCTAATAAGTAAAATTGGCCTAATAGTATGGTGCCACTTGGCAACAATCTAAGCAAGATTTTCTTGCTATTTAATTTCTTATTTAAATCATTATAAATTATATATAAGTAAAAGTCAAAAGTATAAATTTTTTTTTTATGAATAATAATTTTGATTCACTTTAGTCAATTCTTTCAACTTTTTGATCTTCCCATTCATTTCTTGTGTGCCCTTCTTCCCCCAATTCTTCTCATTCCACCAACGAATTCTCTATAATAATTCATAAATCTAGATTGGGATGTATTGAACCACTATTTCAACTATTAGTATCTCATTTTGCTAACATAATATTTTATTAGTTTATCACTTGATTTAGTATTATTATTTATTACTTTCATTTTAATATAATATGAACTTTTTTTCTGAAATATTTTTTTACTTTTAAAAATTATTTACAATTATTCAATTTATTTTTTTTTGTCTTGTTTATCATCGGGTAGCTAAAATTTTATATATAAAATTTTTGTAATCAAATAATTTTAGAACAAATTCTATATTGTCTTTATTAATTTTCTAAATAGATACAAATAAATAGATTTAGAATAAAATATTATTTCATGATGTTGATATCATAGAACTTAGAATCCATGAAATTAAAATTCACACTTTATTGTAGTGTAACTTTTATTAACCTATCCAATAAATCAATAACATTGTTTACTACTTTTCATTTAATATTTGATAAGTATATAT
>NW_025877199.1:0-1768 GCF_002878395.1 Capsicum annuum
AACCATCTTCTTCATCTCTATTTTTTTCTTTAAATTCTTAACAATTTGTTAATACAATTAACAATTTTCAATTAATAAAAGAATAGAAAAATAATGGAAGCAATGAACTTTAGCAGTGGAATTGAACCGATTAGAAAAGATGGAATCTTTTTCAATTAACCAGTGGAACTTTAGCAATATCATCACTGCTTTTTTGGAAAGATGAAATCTTTTTCAGAGTGGATAGTTTCCAGAAAAGTTTGCAATGGAGTATTTGTAGCAACATATACCAATGGAGGGTTGTTTGCTTAGGTCGGTTGGAGAAATTATAGGCCAATCAGAGAGGGGAATATGAAGTCATAATTTGAGAAGTCCAGTGCGACAAAAATCAATAGAATTCCCATATCTCACAGAGCTCCTTGTTTGCTCCACCAAGATACAAGTCACGTTTTCTCCATGCCCCAATTTTCATCCCTGATTATAAGTATCAAATTCTGGTTGCCACTGATTTCGTCTTTAATGGCGATTTAGGATGACAAAGGGAAGTTGATGTAGGAGGGAGGGACGGGGTGAGGGTGGACGTGGGGGTGGGGGTAGATCAATTGTCATTTGTGGGTGGGTGGGTGACGACATGGGGGGTATGGTGAAGAAGACGACTACGGGGGGTGGGATGCTTTTTTCTTTTCTTTTTTTAATTAAGAAATCGTTATTAAATAGATAATTAAATAGAAAAAAAAAAAGGAAAAATCAGAAATTCCACTTACAATTTTTTTTTGGCCACGTTCTTTTTTTTTATTGGTTAATTTTTGTCACGTCAGCGCGTGTGGTGCAACACACACTTTAGCTTTTAGCTGATGGGGCAAAAAATGCTCGATTGAAACCAAATTGGAGGGGCGGGGGGTGGGGGGGTGTTTAGGAGTTTGATAGGTACAGACTTTAATTTAGGAGTCTAAGTAAGTTTTAGGAACAAGTTTAAGGAACTATCGATGGATTTGACCTTTTCTTATCAAACGTCTAGTCAGAAATGGATCCAAATACATAATGAAAATTTGCTTCACGGTACAAACGTTATGAAAATTAGTGAATTCTTTAATATAAATGCATGATTTTTGCACAACTAGGCATGAGGGAGAGTTTTTTTTTTTTTTCTTTTTTTTGAGGGAGAGTTATTTTACATCAATTGTGAGTGGATTATTTGTTTTTTTATACGATCTTAAGTAATTCTTATCTCATGACTCAAGTTGTTGTAGTAAAATAGGTCTCAGATACATTTTCAAATCATATTTACATGGAGGCTAATTATATAATATGATGAAAAATAATCCAACTAGTTGTGGGAAGACTTGAAAATTACATATTACATAGTCTAGCTGAAAGACAATATTGTTATATGGAACACTTTTCCATTTCATGTTTTACTATATTTTCTGAGAGATTATTCAGGAATTGGATCACCACGACGGATTCCTTGTGATAATTTCTTTAAATTAATCATAGTATGTATTTTCACCTCATTAAATTATTTAATTATCTTATACATAATTTGATGTAAACAAACAATGCGACCAAGTATTTACGGTAAACCTGAATTTGCATGGCATCAGTAACTAAAATCTCGAGGAATCACATTTTTCCTTTATCTTGTAATCCTCAGTTGATAAAAAAAAAAGGGGGGAGTAACACTAACAGAAAAAATTTTCATTCATGTAAGACTAATTACATCGAGGAATCATTCAAGATCAAATTTAGCAAGTCTAATTCCATCGATGAATTATTCAATATTGAATCT
>NW_025877200.1:0-1560 GCF_002878395.1 Capsicum annuum
CCAGAATTATGTAGGAACTTAATTTATGTTTCACTTCTAGATAAGAACGGATTCAAATGTGTAACCGTTTTTGGAAAAATTGTAATTAGCAAAGGAGAAATGTATGTAGGAAAAGGCTATCTCACCGAGGGCCTTTATAAGATGAATGTAATGACTGTTGAAATAAATAAAAGTTCAAATTCTCCTTATTTTCTTGAGTCTTATTAGTTTTGGCATGAACGTTTAGGCCATGTTAATTATAAAACGTTATGAAAATTCATTAACATAGAATCTTTACCAAAATTTGAGTGCAATAAATTAAAGTGTCAAAAGTGTGTAGAATCAAAGTATGCAAAACATCCTTATAAGTTTGGTGAAAGGAATTCTAATCCTTTAGACTTAGTACACACTGACATTTGTGATATGATGTCAATAGCATCACGTGGTGGGAAAAAGTATTTCATAACTTTTATTGATGATTGCACTAGATATTATTATGTCTATTTGCTAAATAGTAACGATGAAGCAATAGAAGCATTTAGGCAATATAAAACTGAAGTTGAAAATCAGTTAGATAAAAGATAAAAATTGATAGAAGTGATAGGGGCAGAGAATATAAATCTCCCTTCGCCAAAATATGTGTAGAGAATGGAATCGTCCATCAAACAACGGCCCCGTATTCACCTCAATCAAATGGAATTGTGGAAAGAAAAAAACAAACTTTGAAGAAAATGATGAATGCCTTGCTTATAAATTTTGGTTTACCGCAAAACTTATGGGGAGAGGCTATACTTACAACCAATCATTTACTTAATAGAGTTCTTCATAGTAAGACACAATCAATTCCTTATGAAAAATGGAAAGGAAGGAAACCCAACTTGAAATATTTCAAAGTGTCGGGGTGTCTAGCAAAGGTCCAAATACCTATGCCTAAAAGGGTTAAGATAGGACCTAAAGCGGTGGACTGCGTGTTCATAGGATATGCTAAAAGTAGTAAAGTATGTCAATTTTTGGTTCATAAATCCAAACTTCTTGATATTAATAAAAATACGGTAAATGAATTAGACAATGCTGAATTCTTTAAAAATATTTACCCATACAAAATTTCACATGAACAGTCTAGTGGAGGATCTAAATGACCTCGAGATGAACCAAGTGAGCATGTACATAATGAAGAAAATCAAAGATGTAGTATACGTCAAAGAACGTCTACTTCATTTGGATCGGATTTTGTACATTTCTCTTAGAAAATGAGCCTCAAACATTTAGGTAAGCGATGACATCTTTGGACTAATCCTTTTGGAAAGAGGTAGTCAATAGTGAGATTGATTCAATCTTAAGCAACCATACATAGGAATTAGTTGATCTTCCTCCTGAAAATAAACCTTTAGGTTCTAAATAGATTTTCCAAAAGAATATGAAAGCGGATGGCACTATTGACAAATACAAGGCAAGACTTGTAGTAAAGGGCTTCAAACAAAAAGAAGGCCTTGATTACTTTGATATATACCCGCCAGTAATAAGGATAACATGGATTCAAATGTTAATTGCCTTAGCGGAAGTATATGATCTTCAAATCCA
>NW_025877201.1:0-2087 GCF_002878395.1 Capsicum annuum
CAGAAATCAGGAAAAAATCCCACTGAACACTGCAATTCCTTGGTTAGTTTAGATACAGACAAGAGATTATATTTAAACTCTACCAACATCAGAAATGAAAGAATTCGTGAGCACACCAGAGGTGCCTTTGTGAGACACCAACACCTCCCTACCTGTTGGTAGATATACTTTACTTTGTGAAGACTGAGATATTTCATGGCAACTATGCAACAAATCCAGATTTGACACCATATGATTAGTAGCACCAGTGTCAATGATCCAATTGTCACTAACAGTGGAACTAGTTGGAGCTAGCATAATACCTGCATTTGCTGCAGGTCGAGTAGAAGCCTTTTCCTCTTTTCCTTTGTTCAGCAGCATCACAATCTGTTGGTATTGATCTGGTGTAAAATGTGGAGTGTGAGGTGATATATTTTGTACTGCACTAGACTGAGATAGCTGATCACTTGTAGAGTATGTGTCCACAGAGTATCCAGAATCAGGATAAGTAGAAAGAGCAACCTTCCCTACTTGGTGTGCATACTGTCCTGCTCTATTCTTCTTAGATTTAGTCCAGTCTGAGGGATAACCAATCAGCTTAAACATTGTTCCCTTGTGTGACCATTATACCCACAAAAATCACAAACCACCGGGGACCTTTTCTGTTGAGCACCTCTGTAATTAGATGGAGGTTTACTGCCTTCATAACTTCCTGCAGTCTTAGCTGGATTGCTAGATCCCGAGCTAGCAGGTCCCAGATACACTCCTTTGCTTTTGTGTCCTAGATTGTTGGTAAAAAGGGCTGCTGTATCTAATGTATCAGTAACCTGACTAATGGAAGAACTAGAAGCTATGAACCACTGACTTTCATGGTCTATAATTATGGAATAGACCTTGTTGATGGATGGAATATGTGTCATTAGGAGAATCTGGCTTCGACACTGAGAGTATGTCTCATTAAGACCCATGAGGAACTGCAAAACCCTTTGGTAATCAAAGTGTTGTGCATAACTTCTAGACTCAGAACAATTACATCTCGGAGAGGGCATAAGTGCATCAAATTCATCCCAAAGAGTTCTCATGCGAGAGAAATAGTCAGCAACAGATAAAGTCCCTTGAGAGAAGGTAACAATTTCTCTATGTAGAAAAAACTCTAGAACCATTCACCTTATCAAATCGTTCTTTCAAATCAATCCACACATTATGAGCATTGGAAGCATATATGATGCTACTCAATAGATCCTTTCTCACTGAATTCATAATCCATGACAAAACTACTGCATTAACTCGTTTCCATTGATCATGTAATGACTCAGCAAAGTGATTTTTTGGATATCGACCATCTACAAAACCTACCTTATTTTTTTCTACTAGACTTAATGCCATGGATCTGCTCCAAAGAGCATAGTTCTCAGAACCAGTGAGTTGAATTGAAATAAGAGAGCTACCTTGAGTATCATTAGGATGCAAATACAGAGGGTGATTATGGTCAATCTCAATTGTACCAGATGTAGCTGTATTCGCAGGTGCTGCAGTTGTAGTTGCAGCTTCTGCAGTAGATTTTCGAGTAACCGCCATTGACACAGCAGTGAAAGATGAGAACGATCAACAGTAGCTGAACTTCTCACTGATTAGTTGAAATCAGAGATCTCTAGCATCGATTATCACCTTCAATCAGCCATGATGGCTTTGATACCATGTTAGATTTCTGTATTACTTGAGCTAAGAATAAGAGAGAAGGACGAAAAGGAAGGATCTAGAAGAAAAATCTGATTTTTACTAACTGAAATCGGTTACATTGAGTCTCTATAGGCTTGCATTTATAGTGTTGTTTGTTAGCTTCATGTGACAGCTGTATAGTGACAGCTGTCACTTCTAACTAACTAACCTCCTAACACATACAACACACCTACTAACTTATTCTAACAATCATCAACTTGATCACTACATTTTCTTAGCTCAAATCTTTATATCTACAAATTCCTGTACTTTCTTATTCCACTTTATTTAAGCTTCCACTTTGTGTTTTGGAGAACTAAAGGTATGTTTATTCTGAATTTGCTACCTCTGAATATGTATATAAAGTGAGTGTTTGAATTTTCTTACTC
>NW_025877202.1:0-1032 GCF_002878395.1 Capsicum annuum
CTTTTAAAGTCACCGGCACTTAAGCATTTTCAACAAATAAAGTAACCAACCACATCACCTTCTAAACAAAAGGTCACTACTAAAGTCACCGACACTTAAGTTTTTTCAACAAATAAAGTCACCAACAACATCAACTCGTAAACACTAGTTCACTATTAAAGTCACCAAAACTTAAGTTTTTTCAACTAACAAAGGCACCAATGAAACTAATTCACTATTAAAGTCACCAAAACTTAAGCATTTTCAACAAGTAAAGTCACCAACAACATCACTTTCTAAACAATAATTCACTATTAAAGGCACCGGCACACAAGTATTTTCAACAAATAAAGTAACCAACAACATCACCTTCTAAACAAAAGTTCACTTTTAAAGTTACCGACACTTGAGCATTTTCAACAAATAAAGTCACTAACAACATCACCTCCTAAACACTAGTTCACTATTAAAGTCACCAAAACTTAAGCATTTTCAACAAGTAAGACACTATCCCTACATTTTCAACAAATAGAACATCATTCCTCTTTCTCTCAATACAAAATCTCAAGAATCCAAGAAAACTGCTTCAAGAATCAAGCCTATCCTCCTTCTTCCAGTCGCTAGTTTATCATGGGTAAACTTCCTCCTCAATGATTTTCTTAATCCATGTATTATATGTGAACTCTTAATCATGAACTCACGAAATTATAAATCTTATAACTTTATGAAAATATGTAATCTATGAAATTCATCAACTTTGGAGATATTAATTGAAGATTGAATTTTACCGTGAGCCCTAAAAATATCATGAGTCCCCAACATGAGAATTTACTATAATGATGAAACTCCAAGATCTTCAATATTAACCCTTTTATTCTAAATTCAATAAAATAAGGTGTTCGTTCTTGCTTTGTTCTTAAGATATCTTGAATCCTTACAATTCTTGTTATGTTCAACAATAAGAATAGTTTAAAGTTGTTTCACAATTCTATAATTCTAAAATAATTTGAATCTTTCAAAATCTCCATAATCTTCATAACTCTATAAAATCCT
>NW_025877203.1:0-3430 GCF_002878395.1 Capsicum annuum
GAAGGAAACTCGACCTCATAAGCTACCTTACCAACACGGCTAAGAATTTTGTAAGGACCAACATAACGGGGACTAAGCCTCCCCTTCTTTCCGAATCTCTTCACCCCCCTCATGGGTGAAATTTTTAGATACACTAGGTCACCAACTTCAAACTTAAGGTCTCTCCTTCTAACATCCGTATATGACTTCTGGCGACTCTGCGTAGTTTTCAACCTTTCCCTAATCAACTTAACTTTTTCCATAGCCTCAAATATTGTATCAGGACCACTCATAGCCTCTCCACCCACCTCGAACCAACCTATGGGTGATCTATACTTCCTCCCATATAAAGCTTTAAACGAAGCCATGCCAATACTAGAGTGGAAACTGTTATTGTAAGCAAACTCTATCAACGGTAAGTGATCATCCCAACTTTCCTTAAAGTCAAGTACACAAGCTCTCAACATATCCTCTATGGTCTGGATGGTCCGCTCAGCCTGACCATCAGTCTGCGGATCAAAATCAGAACTCAAAAGCGCTTGGGTACTAAGACCCTTCTGAAAAGCTTTCCAAAATTGCGAAGTGAACTAAGTACCCCTATCCGAAATGATAGACAAGGGAACTCCATGCAGTGTGACTAGCTCTCAGATATACAATCTAGCGTAATCCTCAGCAGTGTATGAAGTATGAACAGGCAAGAAATAAGCATACGTAGTCAACCTATCAACCATAACCCAAATGGAATCATGATGGCGTCAAGAAGGAGGTAAACCAATCACAGGGTCCATATTTATCTCTTCCCAATTCCAAGTAAGAATACTAAACTCTTGCATCATACATCCAGGTCTTTGGTGCTCAACCTTAACCTGTTGGCATATTGCACACTTAGCTACAAATGCTGCTATATCTTTCTTCATGCCACTCCACCAATAGTTATCCCACAAGTCTCGGTACATCTTGGTGGCACCAGGATGAATAGAATATCGTGTCCTATGAGCTTCAGCCATAATCCTCTGTCTCAGATCATCAACATTTGGGACACACAATCTACCTTACAATCTCAACACACCATCTCCCCCTTGGGTGAAAACCTCTACTTTTTGGTCCTTGACTGACTCTTTTAGTCTGACCAAACTAGCATCTAAGAATTGCTTTTCCTTCACTTCCGAAACAAAGGAGGATTCGGAACTACTCTGAACCCCTATACTACCTTCAGTAGAGTGAAACAATCTAACCCCAAATCTAGTCAAACGATGTCCATCACGAGCCTACTCTTTCTTACCTTCTAACACATGCAAAATACTACCATGGACACTCTACTTAGGGCATCCGCCATAATATTAGCCTTGCCCAGATGGTACAACACAACCATATCATAGTCCTTTAATAATTCTAACCATCATTTTTGCATAAGATTCAATTCTCTCTGTGTAAACACATACTAGAGACTCTTATGATCAGTGAAAACATCAACATGGACACCATACAAATAGTTTCTCCAGATTTTCAAAGCAAGCACAACAACAGCCAACTCATGGTCATGGGTGAGGTAATTTTTCTCATGGGGTTTCAACTGTCTAGAAGCATAAGCTATCACCTTACCCTTCTATATCAATACGCAATCCAACCCAACTCTCGAAGCATCACAGTACACCATAAAACCATCAACACCATCAGGAAAAGTCAAAATAGGGGCTAAAGTGAGTCGAGTCTTCAACTCCTGAAAACTCATCTCACAAGATTCGAACCATAAGAACTTCACTTTCTTTTGGGTCAATCGAGTTATAGGAGACTCTATAGAGGAGAAACCCTAAAAAATGGTGGTAATAGCCAGCTAAACCCAAGAAACTTTGTATATCAGTCGGAGAAATAGGTTTAGGCCAATTTCTAAAAGCTTCGGTCTTTTGGGGATCAACTCTAATACCCTCGAAAGAAATAATATGACCCAGAAAAGAAACTAACCTTAGCCAAAACTCACACTTACTAAACTTCGAAAACAACTTGTGATATCTAAGGGTTTGCAAGATAGTTCGGAGATGATCAGAATGTTCATCCTGACTACTGGAGTACACTAGTATATCATCGATGAACACTATGACAAACATATCCAGATATAGTTTGAACACTCGATTCTTGAGGTCCATGAAAGCTGCTGGGGCATTAGTTAACATGAAAGACATAACAAGAAACTCAAAATAGCCATAACAAGTTTGGAAAGCGGTTTTCGAGATGTCACACTCCCTAACTTTGAGTTGATGATAGCCAGAATGAAAGTCTATCTTTGAGAAATAAGTTGCACCTTGCAATTGGTCAAACAAATCATCTATTCTTGAAAAGGGGTACTTATTTTTTATGGTGACTTTATTCAGTTGGCGGTAATCAATGCACATACGCAAAGAGCCATATTTATTTCTCACAAACAACATAGGATCACCCCAAGGAGAAACACTGGACTTATGAAACCCTTATTTAGTAGATTTTTGAGTTGATCTTTCAACTCCTTAAGTTCTGTAGGGGCCATACGTTAAGGAGAAATAGAAATGGGCTGAGTATCGGGAAAAAGATCAATCCCAAACTCTATCTCTCTATCAGGAGGTATCCCTGGAAGATCATCCGAAAAGACATCAGAAAACTCATTGACGATATTAACAGACTAGAGAGTTGGAGTCTCAGACTTAGTGTCTTTGACTCTAACTAAATGGTAAATACACCCCTTAGAAATAAGCTTTCTAGCTTTGAGATAAGAGATAAAATGACTCTTGGGTAACACAGAATTCCCAGACCACTCAAAAATGGATGCACCCAAAAACTGAAACTGACCACTTGGGTCTGACAATTAATAGAGGCATAAGAAGAATACAGCAAGTCCATACCCAAAATCACATCAAAATGTACCATGTCTATCTCAATCAGATCAGCCAACAAGACTCTATGAAAAATGGTAACAACACACTTTTTATACACTTTCTGGGAAACGATCGAATCACCCACTGGGGTAGAAACTAGGATAGGCTCAGGAATAAACTCAGGACTTATTTCAAAATTCACAGCAATCAAAGTGTAACATATGAGAAACTGGATCCAGGATCCAACACAGCATTCACATCAAATTGAAATATATGAAGCATACCAGTAACAACATTGGGAGAGTCCTCCTTTTCCTAGCGGGACGGTAAAGCATAGAATCTATTCTGGCATTGCCCGCCAGCATTGCTAGAAGAGGCGCCTTGAGCTGGGGCTGGGCGAGTCGCTGGAACTGGAGCACTAACAGTCTGAGTCTGGGTCTGAGGGTGATAGTCACGACGCCCTTTTCTATCCTGTGGACAATCTCTAACTCTGTGACCCATGTCACCATACCAAAAACAACCCCTCTTCTCACCCTAACACTCACCCAAATAAGCCCTACCACACTTAGAACACAGGGGATAATTTGTCTTACTGCCAGCACTGT
>NW_025877204.1:0-3560 GCF_002878395.1 Capsicum annuum
GATTCATGCTTTATATCTCCACACATGTAAATTCATCTTTCAAAATCATAAACATCAAGATTTCATAATAATCATCATAAGATATGGGTTCATGCTTCAAATTCATAAAAATCAAATAAAAATCATGCCTTTGTAAAGAAAATTACTTTTGGGCACAAAAACGAAAGAGAGTTCTTATTGAAAAACCCCACATACCTTGAATGATGAACTTTATATCGATACTCATTTTTGAGATGTTAATCGTACCTTTGAATGATGGTTCTTGGAGTTCTTGAACTAGGAACTTGGAATCTTGAATAAATTTACAGAATTAATGGTGAACTTTGGAGGTTCTTGAATTTGGATGTAGGAGCTTCGGGTTTTCTTTTTGAGGGAATTTGATGAAATATAACATATAGTGCTTCTAATAGGCTTTAATATAGGGTTTGAACGGATTTTGGGTGAGGGGGAATGACCAAAAGGCCCCTAAAAATCAAATAATTCTCGAATCTGTCCTTTGATGGACTATTTTGATAGTCTGAAGTAGATCAACCATAACGTTTTACTCTGATATCCAAATTGGATGAAACCAATTTCATTAGAAAGAGGACTCTCATATCTTTCTATTGATATATAGTATCTCACCAAGATCATTGTGTATGACGAGTTATGATCATTTGAATTTGACCCAAAAATTCACTTTTGATAGGCTGAAGTAGATCGACTATAACATTTTGCTTCGATAGAAAAATTTGATGAAACCAGTTTCATTGGAAAGAGGACTCGTAGAGATTTCCGTTGATATATAGTAGATCACCCAGATCATTATGTACAAGGAGTTATGATCATTTAAAGCTGGAGCAAAAATACGCCAGGCCTCAGTACTTTTTCCTGCACGTTTTACCGTTCACTACTATTCACAGTTCGATCGGAATGTTCATAACTCGTCGCTCGGGTGTCCATTTTGGATGATCCACATATCGTTGGAAATCTTATTTGATACTCTACGCAATGGTGGGTCATAATCTAAGACATTTCGTACGAAAAATTTATAATTCATTCTAGAAGATAGAACCCAACACGTTTACGCATAAAATTTAAACGAAAAATTTCCCGGCGTATTACATCATCTCCCCCTTGGAAACATTCATCCTCAAATGATGCTAGACATGCAAAGATTAGATAGGGAATAGAAAATACAGCTGAAACCATTCGTTAGACTCATCACCGCATCGTTTCTCACTCCGAATGCAACATAGAATGCATAAATTCAAGAAACTACAGCTGAACACATAATAAATGACAGCTGAACTGCTGCAACTTCTATCAAAAGTGCATGATTTAGGAAAGAACGGTACCTTCGGCTTGATTGGAGTTCGCAGAAAATTGGTACATGTACTTGGATCGCATATCCGCCTCAGTTTCCCAAGTTGCACCCTCAACAGATTGGTTTCACCACAACACCTTGACCAAGGGAACTTCTTTGTTCCTTATTCTTCGGACAATGAAATCAAGAATCTCAACAGGAATCTCATCAAAAAAAAGATTTTCTTGAATGTCAGCACTCATAGAGGAATCCACTACCACAGCATCGCTAATATACTTTCTAAGCATGGAGACAGGGAATATTGGATGAACAGAGGACAACTCGGAAGGCAACTCGACCTCATAAGCTACCTTACCAACACGGCTAAGAATTTTTTAATGACCAACATAACGGGGACTAAGCTTCCCCTTCTTTTCGAATCTCTTCACCCACCTCATGGGTGAAATTTTTAGATACACTAGGTCACCAACTTCAAACTCAAGGTCTCTCCTTCTAACATCCGCATATGACTTCGTATGACTCTGCGCAGTTTTCAACCTTTCCCTCATCAACTTAACTTTTTCCATAGCCTCAAATATCGAATCAGGACCACTCACATCTGCTTCACCCATCTCAAACCAACCTATAGGTGATCTATACTTCCTCCCATATAAGGCTTCAAACGGAGCCATGCCAATACAAGAGTGGAAACTGTTATTGTAAGCAAACTCTATCAACGGTAAGTGATCATCCCAACTTCCCTTAAAGTCAAATACACAAGCTCTCAACATATCCTCTAAGGTCTGGATGGTCCGCTCAGCCTAACCATCGGTCTGCGGATGAAAAATAGAACTCAAAAGCACTTGGGTACCAAGACCCTTCTGAAAAGCTTTCCAAAATTGTGAAGTGAACTGAGTACCCCTATATGAAATGATTGACAAGGGAACTCCATGCAGGCTGACTAGCTCTCGGATATACAATCTAGCATAATCCTCAGTAGTATATGAAGTATGAACAGGTAAGAAATGAGCAGACTTCGTCAACCTATCAACCACAACCCAAATGGAATCATGATGGCATCGGGAAGGAGGTAAACGAATCACGAAGTCTATATTTATCTCTTCCCACTTCCAGGTGGGAATACTAAACTCTTGCATCAAATCACCAGGTCTTTGGTGTTCAACCTTAACCTGTTGGCATGTTGCACACTTAGCTACAAACGCTGCTATATCCTTCTTCAAGCCATTCCACCAATAGATTTCCCGCAAGTAAAGGTACATATTGGTAGCACCAAGATGAATAGAGTATCGCGCCCCGTGCACTTCAGCCATAATCCTCTGTCTCAGATCATCAACATTTGGGACACACAATCTACCCTGTAATCTCAACAGACCATCTGCCCTTTGGGAGAAAACCTCTACTTTTTGGTCTTTGACTGACTCCTTCAGTCTAACCAAACTAGCACCTAAGTATTGCTTTTCCTTCACTTTCGAAACCAAGGAGGATTCGAAACTACTCTGAACCCATATACTACCTTCAGCAGAGTCAAACAACATAACCCCTAATCTAGCCAAATGATGTACATCACAAGCCAACTCTTTCTTACCTTCTACCACGTGCGAAACACTACCCATGGACACTCTACTTAGGGCATCCGCCATAACATTGACCTTGCCCGAATGGTACAGCACACTCATATCATAGTCCTTTAACAATTCTAACCATCGTTTCTGCCTAAGATTTAATTCTCTCTAGGTAAACACATACTGCAGACTCTTATAACCAGTGAAAAAATCAACCTAGACACCATACAAATAGTGTCTCCAGATTTTCAAAGCAAAGATAACAACAGCCAACTCAAGGTCATGGGTGGGGTAATTTTTCTCATGGGGTTTCAACTGTCTGGAAGCATAAGCTATCACCTTACCCTTCTGCCTCAATACACAACTCAACCCAACTCTCAAAGCATCACAGTACACCACAAAACCATCAACACTATCAAGCAAAGTCAAAACAGGGGCTAAAGTGAGTCATGTCTTCAACTCCTGAAAACTCTTCTCATAAGATTCGGACCATAAGAACTTCACTTTCTTTTTGGTCAACCGAGTCATACGATATGCTATAGAGGAGAAACCCTCAACCAAACAGCGGTAATAGCCAGCTAAACCCAAGAAACTTTATATATCAGTCGAAGAAATAGGTCTAGGCCAATTTCTAACAGCTTCGATCTTTTGGGGATCAACTTTCATACCCTTGGAAGAAATGATATGACCCA
>NW_025877205.1:0-1519 GCF_002878395.1 Capsicum annuum
TGAAACCCAACTATATAGTTTATACCAAGAATACAAAAGATTACATAGTACTAACGAGGATCCTAGAACACTAGATAATTTACTTACGCTAATATCTAATTTAGAATATGAATTAATAAAATATCTTAAGTCAAGAAGATAAAAATAAAAAATATTTGAACCGATAATATTCACAAAATACATTATATAAAAGTAAATACTTATTACCTAATAACTATTTAATTTCTAGTAAAGTGACCGCGCCTAATGCGCACCCCCTACAATAACTATTTACTTTCTAGGCGCGGTAACTTTACTAGAAAGTAAGTAGTTATTAGATAAATGGATTTACTTGATTAATTTATTAATTATGATTTATTTGATAAAACTAGATTTAGATATTCCCCAAAATATTATTTAAATGAATAACATACAAAAATATAAAGAATTAAAGCAAATAATATCTGAAAAACGTAAAGAATTAAAAATAAGGATAGAAAGACTACAATATAACATAATTGTCGGAGTTAGTAAAAACTCAATAAATGCACTAAAAGAAGAAATATCAAATTTAGAATCAACAACAGATAGTCTAGAATATACATATCAACATGATCTATTAATAATTAAATAAAAAATGAACAAAAAGAATTTATAATAGATGAAAAAACATATGAAAATTATGAAGGGTTAAAAATAAAAATAGTATTTTCTAATCTAGGGAGAAAGTATAAGAAAATAGGTGAATATTTATATTTAATGTTACAGAAAGAAAAATTAAAATTAGAAGATAAATTGACAGATATGGTGAGAATAGAAAAAGAAAATGAAGAAATAGATAGTAAAAAGAAAATAGAAAAAATAAAACAACAAACTACAGAAGAAATACAAAAAATAGAAGAAATTAAAAAATATTGCTGAATTAGAAAAAGAACTACAAATGCTAAAAGATCTGTATGAAAAAAGACAGAAAGAAAAAGAACAAAAATTATTAAATGAGATAAATCAGTTTAAAGAAAAATTAAAAATAGACAATAAAGAAATAGAAACCAAGAAATTAGAAATTAATACAATAAATATTGAAGAAACAGATAATTATGATTCGGAAGATAGTGAAACATATTCAGAAATCTTAACAAATACAACAAATTTAGGAATCAATCAAAAACTAGAAGTAATTAATGAAGAAAACTTAGAAAATATAAACACGGAAATAAAAACTCCTGATAAAAAAGAAGATGAAAATATAATACCTAGAACATAAGAAATAAGAAAACCTACATATTATAAGAATAAGTTTAAAAGATATAATCTAAAGAAAGAATATGATAAATGGACACCAAAATAAATAGTTAATAAAAATTATAACCTTTTAGACTTAGATTGTGTAATAGATACAGAAAAAATAATACAATTATGGATACGATATATGACAAAATAATTATTAGATAATAATATAAATGTAATAGATGCACCAGAATATATAGAAAGAACACTAATAGGAACAGTGAAATTATGGTTTTTAAATCTAACTGAAAAT
>NW_025877206.1:0-1187 GCF_002878395.1 Capsicum annuum
TGACAAACCTCTTGTCTTGTGCATTCAACCATCTTCACATGTAGGTACTAAAGTATAAAACACTAGAATGAAACAAGTTAGTCAATGGGTTATAAACATTGCACAATCCTATTAACTTTCCCCTTTTGTCATCATCGAAAAACCATTTCAATGCAATAATATACTAGCCAAAGTGATTTGTTATGCTATCCATGTCCACTGGAGATATCACCAAAACAATCAAACAAAGACTCTAGCCAACATAGTAATGTATTAAAGAGAGCAGAAATGAGTCAATTTAGCAAAGATAACCATTCCATTTAACTGACAGAGCATGTTCCACATTAACCTAAGCTAGTACTGAACAAAGCAAAACAACTGAGCATTAATAAAAAAAAATATGGTATAAAAGTGGGACATGGCTAAGGATACAAATAGTGAAGAGAAAGGAGGAGTAGGTGATATCAACTTTGTCAATTGACGAATGACTCCAACATTTTCATCCCTCACTTAATCAAGGTCAAGCTTCAAAGTAATGATCCAAGCCTGAAGGACCACTTATTCCACTTCATGACTGTCTTATGCAGCTTCAAGTTCAGATATTTTTTTTTTTAGCTAATTTTTTTTTTAAGTGTTAGCCCTCCTTATTGAAACTGGTAGAGCAACATGATTCATATATACAAGAACATCTATTGTTGTTTTCTAAGTCAACCTGAACTATGACTAAGAAATCCAAAAAAAATAACCAATTAGGAACTAAAAAGGAGATCATATCCCTTTTCATTTCTCAGAAAACTTATTCTGCATGTGATTGATGATCAAGATTAGCAAATCCATGGTACACAACTGATATTTTGGTTGAGAGAGAAGAAGGAATTTCTAGTGTAGGTTTAACATATTTGTGCACAACCATTTGGAAAGAATAAAAGAAAGTTTGGTCAACCAATTCGTCAGCTTTATAAGACAAAGGGAGAATGAAGTGTGAGGAATTGAACAGGTGTGCTCAACTATTTCAACTTAGACAGCATATACTTATGTCAGTGAAGAACATACCTATTAAGAAGAACTTTGTGGTCACAATTGCTTGCTTGTACCTATTTTTTTGCACAATCTAATACAAAATTAGGTTAGAAAAGTCAAAAATTTGAAATTGGGACACATAACTAAATGTGCAAGACTGAATAGAATAACTTTTTAGCTAATAAGAT
>NW_025877207.1:0-1466 GCF_002878395.1 Capsicum annuum
CTTAAATGAAGGATTGGTGACATTGACCAACAGATAGGGTCAAACATTATTAGGAAACTAGATCAAGTTAATTGTGGACTTGATTAATATTTTCAAAACTTTCTAATCTTTTCAAAAATACAAATCAACCCAACCCACACCCTCTTCAATCCAAGTCAACCACTCTCTCCTTTCTCTCGACAGCTTCTCTTAACTCTCTCCCAACTAACAGTTCTGCAAAATTTCTCCCTTCAACCCCCGACGACTTCTACCTCCGATGACAAATAGTTGGGGTTCGAGTTCCCCTCTTCAATTCAATCAACTTGTCTCTCATCCCTCTCTCGACAGCTTCTCTTAACTCTCTCCCAACCAACTGTTCTGCAAATTTCTCATTTCAATCCTCGCCTACTTCAACATTCGACTACAAATAATTGGGCTTCGAGTTTCTTTTCGACTTCAATCGACGTGACAACCTTGCTCTCCAGCCACAACAGCTTTGAATTCTTCATCGGTCCTTTTCTTCTTTCACAGGTAAAAATTTATGGCCTATTTAGTTTTGAAGAAAACGAGGAACTTGAGCCAACTTCTCTTATAGTATTGGTTAATAATTTCAATATTTGTTGCACAAATTTGAAATGTAACTCTAATTTGTGATATTTCTTCTCTTCTCTTTATGAAGTGAATTATGATATTTTGTTGTTTATTATATTTTTTTGAAGTTTGATTTTTATTGTTTGTGTTTATAAAAATAAAAGGACAATTTGGTTTGATTTGTTCTGTTCTTGTTCTTGGTAAAAATGGTGAAATTGCTGTTTTTTGTTTAACAAAATCGTGCTACTGCTTTCTTCGACTGATTACCTATCTGGTGCAACATATTAACCATCTGATACAACAGATTTATCATATGATGCAACAGATCAACCATCTGATGCACCAGAGGAACCATCAGATTATAATTCTGATGCAACAGATTAAATATCTGATGTAACAACTTTACCATATATTGCAACAGATTAAGCATCGGATAAAAAATCTGATGCAACTAATTAACCATCTGGTGCAATGGAAGAACCATCAGATTAATGATCTGATGCAACAGATGAACCTCCTATTGGATAAAATCCTACCAACTCTTCCTACAGGAAAAGTCCAAGACTTGATTTTTCCAACTGATCATTCATCTGCCTTGATAGACGACCCTATGTTGGAAGAAATCTAAACAATATTGACCATTGATAACTGGTTCAACAGATCACTCACGTGTTGCAACAGATGTGTACCTGTTGCACAGACCATTCATCTTTTTTAACAGATAAGTGATATATTTTGTATTGTCGCAACAGATTACTCAGCCGTTGCTACGGATTATTTAACTGTTCCAATAGATCACTCATATGTTGTAATAGATGATGTCACAACAGTTGTGTGATCTGTTGAACAGACCATTCATCTATCTTAAAAGATGAGTGATATGTTTTGTATTATTG
>NW_025877208.1:0-5531 GCF_002878395.1 Capsicum annuum
GTCGCACTGAAGTTCCAGGTCCCAACCAGTGGGACAACGTGATGGCTCCACATCGCGGTGACCCTAAGAATCCCATTCGTCAATTTTCAGTGAGCCACTGCGATTGTGGTGCGTCGCGGTGGCCCATAAAATCGGGCTCCCATTTATATTTTATTCCGTCTCATTAAGGGTATATTAGGTATTTTCAACCCCCCCCCCACCTTGTCAGCTTAAACAGGGGATTATACTCCTAAGTGACCACATTATTCATACTTTCTTCAAAAATTCACAAGAACACTCTCTAGGATTTCAAACTAAAAACCCAATTAACTCAAGATTCAATCGTGGGTTTTCGAAATTGAGTGAAGATTTGGAATTCCCAAACCATAGGCTTCAAAATCATCCATCAAATTTCTAATTGAGGTACGTGGGGTTTATCCTAAAACTACATAGGCTTGTTGAAAACACCTAATTATGATTTTAAAAATTATCAAGCATGAATTTGTTAAAGGGGTTTTGAGATCCATGATTTTATTATGCTTTATACATGTTTAATGATATTGTTGTTTTGGACTTTAGGCCTTATCCCCTTAAATTGATTTACACATATAAGTATATGTATGAAACTTGAGATTAAAGATTTGTTTGAGAGCACAAATAATGAAAATCCCTCTCTTGTGATAACCTTATGTTTATGATCTTATGGTGATTGATTGAAATGCATGATTCACGGCTTGAAAATAGTTTACTCAAATACCATAGTATTTGGAGCATGATTTAGAGATTTATGAGAGGGAGTTTCTTGATGTAAATATATTTTATTAAAAAAGAAAGATTTGCATGAGATCAAGAGCTTAGACATGGCCACCTTGCATCATTGAAAGTTTGACAAAGAGAGTTGCATATATGTGTTTACATGAGTTTTAAAGAAAGAGTTCTTTGAAATGATTTATTGATATGGTGGTCTCGAATTTATGTTTAGGAAACAGAGAGTGTAATAAGCCAATAATGGCTCAGATATGTGACTTGCAAGTCAATGGTATGACGATACCATAACTACGTATGCCATAACAGAGTATGTTTTTCAGAGTTCAGAGAATGCATGTTTTAAAGAGTTAAAAATAGGCTTAAAGAGGGTTAGGTAGTTACCCGAAGAAGGTTTTAGTTCAAGTAACTCTTAACCTAAAACCGTGATTTGCCGATCTGGGTATATTATTTTATGCTGGCAATGGTCATGTGGTGTAGCAGAGTCAGAGACTCCAACCCTTGCGGCACACTTGGGTTGGGGGCTTTCCCTCCGAGTCAATGGCGGATTCCATATAGCCCGTGGAATTTTAGAGTTGTAGGGTGTACCACCTAATGCAGTAATAAAACAAAGAGTGTCACAGTGTTCAAATGATTTTTCAAAGTCTTTTAGAAATGCCCATGAGATTTCTTACTATATGATATGTTTATGAAATATTTTAAATTGCTCTCCTATATGTTGAATATAAATAATTATTTTGGATTTGCTCTGCGTACCAGTATAATTGTATTGACCCCCTACCTCCCAGGTTCGAAGGCTCAGTCTAGGGGTCCGACTGGCCAATCAGTAGAGTATCCAGAGAGAAGTGATCCGTGCAATGGTGATCCTTCTTTATTCCTGAAGACCTGTTATTTCAGATTATTTTATTCCTTTATTTTGGTCTACTGGGGGCCTTTTTCCAGCTTTTCAAACAGTTATCTTTAGATCATGTAGTAGAGATTTCGCAGACTATTCCAGATGTTTTTTAGTTGATTTCGAATTTCATTCCTTATTGTTAAACTAAATCCAGAGTTTGAGTTTGACCATGTTTCCGTATCAAGTTATATTGCTGCATCTTCTTTATTTATATGAATGTTGTGTATGACTATCGAATAGAGTAGGACGTCCAGGCCTTCATGGTTCAAATGTCTGTCACGTCTAGGCCCTAGTTTGGGTCGTGACAAACTTGGTATTAGAGCACGGTTCATGGTCCCAGGGTATCTGTGAAATCGCGTCGGGCAGAAATTTTTTTATGGGTGTGTAGCCCACCACACTTATAAGCAGGAGGATACTAGGTGTTTAGGAATGTTCCTATTATTTGGGGTTTAGTTTGTGCTTCAGAGTCTGAATTGTCCCCTAATCAATGGTCTCTTGTGTTTCAGAAAAATAATCATGCCTCCCCGTCGTACTGTTAATTAGAATGCACAAACAGATGAGGTTCATCTCACTCATAGGATGAGGACCCAAAATAGAGCTTAGACTCCAGAGATTGATGCTACTCTAGGAGTCCCACCTACTCAGACCAGCCCACCTAGGGCACCCAGAGCTCTCCGGACGGGGACTAACAGCGCTCAGCCTCGTGAGAGAGAGGTATCTAATGCAGAATTCAGGTAGTCCATTCATATTCTTGCATAGTTGGTAGCCACACAAACTCAACAGTCAGAAGATATTGGGTCTACATCTGTTACATCTGAGGCTACAAGAGTGGGCCAGTTCATGAGAATGAACCCGCCCAAGTTTACTAGTACCAAGGTAGAAGAGGATCCACATGAGTTTGTGAACAAGATAGAGAAGATCTTTAAGGTGATACAAGTAGATAAGGTAGAGGGGGTTGAATTAGTAGCTTACTAGCTTAAGGATGTAGCAAACCAATGGTATAACGAGTGGGAAGATTCAAAGGGTAAAAGTGTTGAGCCTACAGTTTGGGCCGAGTTTGTGGAAGCCTTCCTCGATCGGTTCTTTCCTATCAAGCTGAGAGAGGTCAAAGATGAAGAGTTTATGAATCTAAAATAGGAAAAGATGAGTGTCCAGGAGTACACTCTAAGGTTCAACCAACTAGCCCATTATGCTACTGAGATGACTAGTAACATGAGAGCCTGAATGAGGAAATTTGCTTCCAGCCTTTCGGATGACTTAGTGCTTGAATGTCAGGGAGCAATGTTGAACCGGGACATGGATTTTACTAGACTATTAGTCCACATTCATCAAGTTGAGGAAAAGAAAAAGAAAATCACTGAATCTAGAGAGAAGGACAGGCAGGCAAAGAGAGCCAAGACAGCAGACCAGAGCCACAATCAGTAATAGAGTGAAAATTAGGGTAAAAAATGGTAGAATAAGAAGTTTTAGGGTAATGCACAGTCTGCAGTCAATGCTCCAGACTGCAGGATTTGCAATCTCAAGGAAGTATAGCTCAGACCTCTCGGACATACCCACGCTATGAGAGATGTGGGATAAATCATCCAGGGAGATGTCAGTTTGGCGCTATGGTGTGTTATTCGTGCGACCAATCAGGCCATATCCAGAGAGACTGTCCGGCAGCAAAGGATAATATTGGTGGATCCAAGTCACAGGATAATTCTTCTGCACTATCATCACCTCAGAAGGGTGCCACTTCATCCACCGGAAGTGGCCGCAACCAGTTGTACGCCTTGACCAACCACCAGGAGGCAGAGGCCTCACTAGATGTAGTTACTGGTACGTTGCAAGTCTTTTCCCGTGATGTATATATGTTACTTGATCCCGGGTCTACCCTATCTTACGTGACACCTTATGTGGCTGTTAGTTTTGGGTTCGAGCCCGATGTGATTGCCGAACCTTTTTCTGTTTCTACTCTGGTGGGAGATTCTATTGTGGCTAGGAGGGTGTATAGAAATTGTGTGGTGACTATTTGTAGGTGAGATACTGTGGCAGACCTCGTAGACTTAGACATGATTTATTTCGATGCTATTGGCTCCATTCGTGTTATTCCATATTAGATTATAGAACCCGAAAGGTTACTTTTTCCTTCCCGAATGAACCAGTAATAGAATGAGAGGGACATTCCTTAGCACCTAGAGGTCACTTTATATCTTGCGAATTTTTATTTTATAATATAAATTTTTATATATTATATAAGTCACTCCCCCATTTTTTTTATGGATGATTTATCAAAAACAAAAGAAAATTTTTTTGCATCTTCTATCAAGGCGGAAAGAAAAAAATATTTTAAGGAATCTAAATCTAAAAGGAGGAGCAATGAAGTTGACAATGATTACGAGGTTTTTTTTGTATATATTGTCATGAAACAGAATTGTTGGTCAATATACATTTTTGTTTCAATATATGTAGATATGTATACTTGTTTTTGTAGAATAATACATGCATATATATACAGAGTTAGAGTGTATGTATGTATATACAATTTGTATTTTTGATATATGTATATACAATTTACATATAAGTATATATAGTTAACTTTCACATATACATTTTGAAGAATAATGCATATGCAGATATATACAGTTTTAGAGTGCATATATGTATATACATTTAAATTTTTTATTATGTAAAACATTCAAATTTGTATATACAGATATACAAATATAAACATATATGTATATGTTTATTTCGTTTGCATATATGTATATATATAGATATACAAACGACATATATACAAATATGTATATTTCGTTTGCATGTATATTTCGTTTACAAACAACATTCAAATTTGTATATACAGATATACAAACAACAGATATATAAATAATAAACAACAACTTTGATTTGAATATATGTATATTTCGTTTGCAATATCATTTACAAACAACATTCAAATTTGTATATACAGATATACAAACACCAGATATACAAATAATAAACAACAGTTTTGATTTGAATATATGTATACTTCATTTGCATATATGTATATACAGATATACAAACAACAGATGTACAAATATCAAATTTATGTAAACTAATATACAGATATACAAACAATAGATATACAAATAATAAAAACAATCTGTCTAACCTTTAAAATATATATACAAAAACAATTATACACTTATGTTAACAGATATACAGAAATTCAAATATACTATTAATAGATATACATAAAAAAATATTAAAAGACTGTCAGTATGTATATTATGAAATATGCAGTAGAGTAATGAATGAATATATCACACAAATTGCAATTACAAATGGGATTTAGAAAAGAAAAAAAAACTAACATAAACAAGGATTATAACCTTTTAACAACTTCTGTGAAAAAAAATTCAAAATTACAAAAATAAAAATTGAATACAAAAATTGAAACACAAAATTACAATTGAAGTTATTGTATACAAAATAATACTAGTAATTACAAAATTGACAATTTGAAAGTGTTTGAAGTTTATATTGTGCATTCAATTTCGAAAATCTAATTCAAACCAATAATAAAATCGATTTTCATTATGTTGAAATTGAATCAATTTTTATTGCGTATTAGATTCAAAAAAGGATTTCAGTAAATAAATTCAAGTAAAAAAATAATTTGCATAAATCATATATACCAGAATTTTGTTGCACGAATTACCAACTTTCTCCTGTAGATCACAATTTTTTGTTAAAAAAAAAATTATCAACTTTTGAGGGAGTAATTAACGCATAAATTCATATTTATTGATCTATTATATCAGAAAAATAAATGAAAAGTTGGAAAAGATAAGGACATTTATTACATTAAAATTTTCTTTTTTATCTCTTTTTGTTGTTATGGACTTTTCCTTTTTTTTTTTGTATATAT
>NW_025877209.1:0-3060 GCF_002878395.1 Capsicum annuum
GAACTGCTTCCACCTTCTACTTTTGTACCATCTCAACGATTGCTTGATTGTAAAGTTCAACAATGGAAGACCTGACCATCCTTCACATTCCGCGAACAAGTGTTGTTGTGACTCCCAGTTGGTCAGCGCATCACATTAACCACATTTGTCATCTTCAATTGGCAAGTTAAGTCTCAGTAATCTAGCCTTAGTAAGTAGTCTCTCCTGGTAGGCTAGCCATACGATGAACCTATGTCTTGGCATGATTATAGAGTTCCAAATTAAATCTGCCTCCCGACATTCATGAGTTGGATATTTTATGAAACTATTTTCATCCACCGTCCATACGAGATATAAATGGTTGGATAAAATAATCTTAAAATTAATTAATACCTTATACTAAACATAAGGTGAAGTTAATCACAAATTTTATTTCAAAAAAAAAAATTTTATTCATTATAACAAAGGATCCCTTAATTTTTTTAATGAAATATGTAACTTTAACAATGAATCCACTCTACAATAATAAATCCACTGTTTTCTCACACAGTGGGGTCTGGAATGAATCCACTCCTAGCGAAAAAAAAATATTTTGTACAGAGTTTGGCAAAATTTTTATTTAAAAAAAAAAAAAGCAATTTGGTGCACTAAAGCTATCGCAATGTGCGTTCTCCGGGGAAGGGCTCCACCACAAGAATGTATCATACGCAGTCTTACCTTGCATTTCTGTGAGAGGTTGTTTCCGTACCAAGAATTTGAAAAGGACAGATAAGTAGAAAAAAAAATACTTAATAATTAAAAGTTCCGTACCACTTGAAATATCCCCCCAAAAAACATAGTCAAATGGACATACATGACATTATTTTTAAATAAAACATATAAACGAATTTCCACTTACAATTCATTAAAAAAAAAATCTAACTTTTCTGCTAAAAGAACTAGTCATATATCATATTCTAAAAAAAAAAAAAAAAAATAGTCCAATAAATCAATGTCACCCATATAAAAAGTAAGTAATTAAGAAAAAAACACAATTAATAAAACCATAATTGCCCTCTTACAAATTTTTTAGTATTATATTTCTTAACAATTGACCCTTGAAACTCCATATAGCCACAATTTCTTCTTTTTTTTTTTAATTTTTCATCTGGTGTCTAGTGCCCGCATTGGAGCCCGACTAATTCGAATTCGCGCTGAGTAGGGCCCCATTCGGGGGTAGCACTCCCAACAGAGTTTTCTCCATACCCAGGGTCGAACCCTCGACCTCTGGTTAAGGATAGAGCAGCCTCATACACTGCACCACAAGTCATATTGGTAATACTATATATTTATGTGTGTGTTACACTTGACATCTTATACATTTTCATCTACAACAAATAAAAACCTCATTCATTCTTATATTTGAATTATATTTCAATTTTTTCGTGACAATAATAACTACGTCTCAATTCAAAACTGATCAGAGTGAGTTATAAAGATTCTCTATATATTAGTTGTCCATTTTTGTCCCATTTATAATTAGTATTTGGCTCTTTGTTTCCTCTTAATTAGTGATTATTCTTTTATCACCACCTTTACTACTCTACAAGAAGCCAAATTGGACCAAAAAAATAATAATACAAACAAACAGTACTCTATTAGCAGTATTATAATCCCCTTGAAATAGAAATGCCAGTTACAACTTCTTTAAATCCTCTATTATGAACAAAGAAAATTTTTGTTAGTTCTCATATCTGAGATTGAAAAGAAATCACTTGTTTCCATCAAAGAAAAAAATTGGTAGTTTTTATCTCAAGCCGAAGATCTTCATAGAGAGGTAGAAAGTGTCAGTTCTCATCGTGAGACGGTAAGGAATTCCCTATTTTCGTCAAAAGAAAAAGATTGGTAGTTTTTTATCTCGATGCGAAGATCTTCCTAGAGAGGTAGAAAGTGTCAATTCTCATCGTGAGACGGTAAAGAATTCCCTATTTTCGTCAAAAGAAAAAGATTGGTAGTTTTTATCTCGAGGCGAAGACCTTCATAGAAGGTAGAAAGTGTCAATTCTCATCGTGAGACGGTAAAGAATTCCCCATTTTCATCAAAAGAAAAAGATTGGTAGTTTTTATCTCGAAGCGAAGATCTTCATAGAGAGGTAGAAAGCATTAGTTCTCATCGTCAGACGGTAAGGAATTCCCTAGTTCTATCAAAGAAAAAAACAATATTTTTTTTTATCTCGGGGCAAAGACCTACATAGAGATAAAAAGTGTCGGTTTTCATAGAGAGACGGTAAGGAATTCCCTATTTCCGTCAAAGAAGAAAATTGATGTTTTTTATCTCGGGGCGAAGATAGTCATAGAGAGGTAAAAAGTGTCAGTTTTAATAGTGACACGGTAAGAAATTCCCTATTTTCATCAAAGAAGAAAATTGATGTTTTTTATCTCGAGGTGAAGATTGTGATAGAGGGGTCGAAAGTGTCAGTTCTCACAGTGAGACGTAAGAAATTCCCTATTTTCGTCAAAGAAGAAAATTGATGTTTTTTATCTCGAGGTGAAGATTGTTATAGAGGGGTAGAAAGCATCAGTTCTCACAGTGTGACGGTAAGAAATTTCCTTGATTTCATCAAAGAAAAAGTTGCATGGTACTTTTGATCTTGGGTGAAGATCCTCTTGAAACAAGTACGTCATTGACTGATAGTTTATTTTTCGACTCGGTTTACGAGAAAATGAGGAAAGAGAGAGGATTTAGACTTGGAAGAAAACTTGTGACAGTTTTCAAGTTGTTCATTCATAGGAGAAAAAAGGGAAAAATTAGCTACAAATGTTTGGGATCCACCAATTGTGCAACAAAAGCAATTTCAAAGGTATGTAATTTGGGAAATTTGTTAAAGAATGGGGTTAAAAGTGTCAATTTTGCGAAACCCTGTTCGGGTTATATTCGGGTCGGGTCGAAATTGATGGATCAGAACCAAATACCAAAGGGTCATTTGGCCGTGTATGTTGGTGAAAAGCAAGAAGATGCATGTAGGGTTTTAGTGCCTGTGGTTTACTTCAATCATCCTTTGTTTGTTGATTTGTTGAGAGAGGCTGAAATGGTTTATGGATT
>NW_025877210.1:0-1645 GCF_002878395.1 Capsicum annuum
GGAGAGGAGAAAGAGGTGAAAAATATGTGTGAATTTTTTTGAGAGAGGAAGAATAAAAATGTGTGTGTGGAAATGTCTTCCCATCACTCCTATTTATAATGATATTGGGCACCTCTTATTTTCCAATGGATAAAGAGATGCCCCTCTTTATATAATAGCACATCCTTTGGTCCTTAGAGTATTGACCAAAGGATTTCATATTTTTGACCAATGGATAAAATTATTATCCAAAAAATAGTGTCATTGAGTGGTCATTGTCAGATGTGACATTATGTGTAGTCATTGTCGGATGTGACAAGATTTCATTGTGTAGTCATTGTTGGATGTGACAAGACATTATTGTGTGGTCATTGTCGAATATGACAAGACATCATTGTGTAGTCATTGTCAGATGTGACAAGGCATTATTGTGTGGTCGTTGTTGGATACGACAAGACATTAAATTATTATAATATATAAAATTAATTGATCCGACTTAGCGTTTGCTGATTATAGGAATATATAAAAATTGATATGTAATTAAAAAATGTAAAGAAAATTGGAAAATGTAATTAACTTGAAAATATTATAAAAAGAAATGTAATGTCATGTTGTGTATGTGTGTAGATGATTGTGAAAAAATATTAAAGACGATAATGAAAAAATTCTAACATACAAAGAATTATCAATAAATTATGAAAAGCAAAACATGATAATAAATTGATAAAATTCTAAAGTGAGGATGATTATCAGTAATTTATCAAAAATATAAAAAAAATGTGTGAAAAATATGTTTTGCACTCTTTAACGATCAGGAAGCCTGAAGACGTTAATTTTAAGCATGGAGGGCGAAAATTGGGTGTCAACAGTTGCCCCTTTTCGTTTGAGGATGATGTAGAAGTCTTCAAACGAAAATGTTGACATGTAGCCAATTTTTCTCGATAAAAAATAATTTTTTTTGTTATAGAAATATTCGACCAAACTCTAATTTAGAGTTGCCTACATACCTCAAGTTACATGAGGATCAGGTCAGGTGTAGTTCAAAAGATTGGGCAAATCGCCATGTTATTAAGAGTGAGAGACCGTGTGAAGTAATTAATGAAATATGGACTATTTAGGAACAGAAGTGTTCATCTATTCTCGATGTTCCTTTCAAAATTTCTCCAGTATCGAGCTGTGAGATGCTAGGGATGCAAGATTATGTACTTGCTGGGAAGAAAGAATAATTGTGAGATTGTGATGACCGAACTCTGCATAGAGCTTCCTACATATCTCGAGTGTCACGAGAATCAGGTCAATGTAGTTCGAAATGAGACAATAGCAAATTTTGGGGTGATTCTCAAAATTGGCCCCAATGTATGATGTGTGGATTTGAAAAAAAATTGCCCTTTTGTTTTGAATTATATTTTTAGTTGAAGAGACGCATGATGTCTCTGATTGTCTACCAGGACCTGAGGATGAATGATGTCTCTGATTGTCTACCAGGACCTGAGGATGAATGACGTCTTTGATTGCTTATGGAAACTTGGGGATAAATGGCGTCTCTGATTGTTTACGGGGACCTGATGTTGATGATTGTCTCTGATTGCCTACAGAGACTAATGTGATGAATGGTGTCTTTGATTGTCTACGAAGACTTGATGACATCTCCAATTGTCTATTTAGA
>NW_025877211.1:0-1552 GCF_002878395.1 Capsicum annuum
TTTTATTTTCAATATAACTCACAAAAATTGTGAGTTATGCATTCTTACTTTAACATAACTCACAATTTTTGTGAGTTAGTCATTCTTAGTTTAACATAACTTACGAAAATTGTGAGTTATGCATTCTTATTTTTAACATAACTCACGATTTGTATGAGTTATGCATTTTATTATAACATAACTCACAAAAATTGTGAGTTATGCCTTTTATTTTAACATAACTCAGATAAATTGTGAGTTATCTATTCATTTGTGAGTTATTTAAATAATGAAAAATGTTTTCGAAATTCTATTTAACATATAACTCATAAAAGTATATAACTCACCTTTTTTTGTGAGTTATGCATCTGTTTTATCAAATTCTCCTATTTAAACACCCGTATACATTTATTCTTTGTATATGGTTTTCAAATTCTTCTTCTTCTTCAACTTCAATTCTTTTTTTTTTTCAATCATCTTCAAACTCAATTTATCTTTTCAAAACTTTATCAAATTTTAGAGAATAAATTTTGAACGTGTTAAAGTTGCACTTTTTTAAAATGGCGAAATTATTCACGAGGGAAATACAATATATTATAGTATGTCCCCCAAGTCCAACACGAAGTGTCCAATTTCAATTGGTTATAGAGAATTTGTAGAATCAATTTCTAGAAGAATGAAAATAAAAAATAATGATTTTGATTAATTTATAGTCGGATAGTATCCAAATTTCTTCTCATCTTAAGGAATGTAAATTATGGAGAGTGGATTATTAGTGATGATGAGTAGTTGACTGAATTTCTGAGGGCTCCTTGTGACTATGCTAGTCAAATAAAACTGAACATTCTTCAAGTTTATGTTAAGAAGGAGCGTATAAATCATCTTGTGCAGTCTCCGATACAGACAAATGTGCATACGTAATTTGATGATCCAACAAGTGATGTTAATGCTCATTTAACTCAGTATAATACTTTTTTTGACATGAATGCTCTTTAATACATCATGCCGAGTAACATGCCAACACAATTCTCAATACCTGATTTGAATGAAACTTTGAATGAAAGTGATCGGTATTTTTTTCTTAATTTGTGTTATTATTAATATTTTATATTTTTAATGATTTTTTGTCTATTTCTTATGTCATATGTTATATTTTATTTAGGGGCTTAACTCTGCGTGACACGAATAATGTTGATTTATTTGAAAATGACTATAATTATGGTCAATCATCTCAACTTGGATGGATGCACAATGCTGGAACATCTGCAAATATTCATTTGTCACTAAGCTTGGATACTGTCGATTATTATCGGTAGGTCTAAAATATCACCGCTAATAAGTTATGTTTGTTAATTTCATGTTATTATTATTAATATTGCTAATTTCATGTAATTATTATTCATGCTTTTTGAATGTACTAAAATTATGTTAAAAATAAGAATGCATAACTCACAAAAATTATGAGCTATGTTAAAATAAAATGCATAACTCACAATTTTTTTGAGTTATATTAAAATAAGAATGAATAACTCACAAAAATTGTGAGTTATGTTAAAATAAGAATGCATAACTC
>NW_025877212.1:0-6088 GCF_002878395.1 Capsicum annuum
CTCAATACTCTTGCGTACTCCAATTGTGAGTCACTTTCAGCTTCATTATTTCTAAGTGCAAAGATCACGTCCAAAGGAGTCTTGGTAATATCGAATTCCATATACTTGAATTTGTCAAGTACCTTTTTGATATAATGAGACTGTGATAATGCCAACCCTTGTGGAGTTCTATGGATTCTTATATCTAAGATCGCATCTGCAACTCCAAAGCATTCGTTTCATTGCATTTATGTCAGAAATGTCTCTATTGATGATCAACATATCATCTACATATAAACACACAATGACTTGGTGATTTGGAGTGTCTTTAATATAAATACATTTATCACATTCATTTATCTTGAACCAGTTTGCCAACATGGTTTGGTCAAACTTGGCATGCCATTGTTTAGGTGCTTGCTTTAGTCCATACAACGACTTAATAAGCTTACACACCTTATTCTCCTTTCCTGGAACCATAAAACCCTTAGGTTGTTCCATGTAAATTTCTTCCTCCAATTCTCTATTTAGGAATACGGTTTTCACATCCATTTGATGGATTTGAAGATTATATACCTCCGCTAAAGCAATTAACATTCGAATCGATGTTATCCTTGTTACTGGAGAGTATGTATCAAAGTAATCAAGGCCTTCTTTCTGTTTGAAGCCTTTTACTACAAGTCTCGCCTTGTATTTGTCAATAGTGTCATCCGCTTTCATCTTTCTTTTGAAGATCCATTTAGAACCTAAAGGTTTATTTCCAGGAGAAAGATCAACCGATTCTCATGTATGGTTGCTTAAGATTGAATCAATCTCACTATTGACTGCCTTTTTCCAAAAGGATGAGTCCGAAGATGTCATCGCTTCCTTAAATGTTTGAGGCTCATTTTCTAAGAGAAATGTTACAAAATTCGATCCAAACGAAGTAGAAGTTCTTTAACTTGTACGGGGCCGTAGTTATATGGACAATTTCATTCTCTACACATATTTTGGCGAAATGAGATTCATATTCTCCGTCCCTATCGCTTTTTATCATTTTTATCTTTTTATCTAACTAATTTTTAACTTTAGTTTTATATTGCCTAAACATATCTATTGTTTCATCCTTACTATTTAGCAAATAGAAATAACAATATCTAGTGCAATCGTCAATAAAATTTATGAAATACTTTTTCCCACCACGTGATGGTGTAGACTTCATATCACAAATGTCAGTGTGTACTAAGTCTAAGGGATTGGAATTCCTTTCAACGGACTTATAAGGATGCTTTGCATACTTTGATTCCACACACGTTTGACACTTTGATTTATTGCACTCAAAGTTTGGCAAAACACGTTTTGTAATTAACATAGCCTAAGAGTTCATTCCATAAATCATAAGACTCAAGAAAATAAGAAGAATTTGAACTTTTATTTATTTCAACAGTCATTACATTCGTCTTATAAAGGCCCTCGGTGAGATAGCCTTTTCCTACATACATTTCTCCTTTGCTAATTATAATTTTTTCAGAAACAGTACACATTTGAATCCGTTCTTGTCTAGAAGTGAAATAGAAATTAAATTCCTACGTAACTCCGGAACATATAAGACATTGTTAAGTGTCAAGACCTTTCTTGAAGTCATTTTCAAGCATATTTTTCCTGTTCCTTCTACCTTGCAATAACGGAGTTATCCATGTAGATTATTTCTTCTACTTGAGCCGGAGCAAATGACAAAAACAACTCTTTGTTGACACATACATGGTGGGTGGCACCAGAATCCATCCACCATTCGTGAGGATTTCCCACCAAGTTGCATTCTAAGAACATAGCACACAAATCATCGCATTCTTTGTTGGATTCAATCATATTTGCTTTATCCTTTTTCTTGCCTTTCTTTGGGGCACGATAATCCATGGACTTGTGGCCAATCTTGCCACAATTGAAGCATTTTGCCTTGAATTTCTTCTTGAGTTGATGGCTTCCTTGTTCAACTTTCTTCCTTTTCTTAGAATTGTTTTGATCTTCTTCTACAATATGTGGTCCATTAATTGTAGAATTTCCTTTTAACCTTCTCTCGACAGTTTTATTATCCTCTTTAATACGTAATCAGATAATAAGATCTTCGACAGTGATCTCCTTACGTTTGTGCTTCAAGTAGTTTTTGAAATCTTTCCACATAGATGGTATCTTCTCAATGATCGTTGCTACTTGAAATGCATCATTCACAATCAAACCTACAAAATAGTTTATGCGAGTTCCAAGAACATTTTTAATTTGTTCAACTTAGGTATTTTTCAAAGATATACCTTCTGCTAGGAGATCGTGAAAAATTACTTGCAATTCTTGCGCTTGAGAGACAACTGATTTGCTATCTATCATTTTAAAGTCCAGGAACCTTGCAACAAGGAATTTCTTAATTCTCACATCCTCCGTCTTATATTTTCATTCAAGTGCCCCCCACAATTCCTTCGATGTGTTAGTTCCACTATAAACATTGTAAAAGTCGTCTTGGAGACCACTCAGAATATAATTCTGGCAAAGGAAGTCTGAATGTTTTCAAGCCTCTACAATTACGAAACGCTCTTTGTTCGAGGTTCCCTCGGGCACCTCAGGAGCGTCTTCGCTAGTGAACTGTTGCAGACACAAAGTGGTAAGGTAAAAGAACATCTTTTGCTGCCATCGCTTAAAGTCAATGCCCATAAATTTTTTCGGCTTCTCCGCAGGTGCCATTGGTTGTGGAGCATTTACTCGACTTATTGAAGCAATACTGTTTGCTCCCACAGTCGTAGCCGCATCTTGCATTAGACTATTGTTAGTCACTTTTCCTGTCACCACAAGACAAAAATATTTAGTATTTTCAAAATAATACTTGTAAAGTTAAGCAACTTTAAATTCTTCTTCTTGTTTATATTTAACAATGAAGTTTTTATGACTTTCAATTGTCAACCGAGTGAATTTTAATCTTGCGATGAAGATTTTATGTCTTCCAATCACTAGTTAAATTCAAATGGAGTAAAAAGTTTAAAGTTTTAATCTCTAAAAATAAGTAATACAGATTCTGGGTTATTTTCGTAAGATTGCTATTTTTCTTCTACGGATACAAGAATCTGTATACTAGAAACAACAACTTCAACTTTAGTTTAATGTTTAAAAACAAGAACACAATGAAGTACAGAAAATACCCTCAACCCAAGATCAAAGTGATCTTTATAAGAGGTGTATTTTATTTTCAGAATTAAGATGAAACAGAGACAAGTCCTCCGAATTCATGGAGTGTCCTTAAGGAAATAATTCCCCTCACTGTACCCGAGGTTGCGGAATTTTTCTCCCAGGATAAAATGTCCTTAAATCCAAATATAGCGGTATGTCAAATAAATGGATTCTACGAACGCACTCAACGATTTGAATGATCACACAGAATATTTTTTAAGAGAAGAAGAGTTTTTGTATTCTAAAAAATTTCGTATCTCAACCTGTGAATGAAACCAGGTTTATATAGCCACAACATGCCTCTTCTAAAAAGAGGCAATGGTTCACTTTAGAGGTATTCCTTTTCTTAAAATTCATGTCTGTTCATCCAAAGACTGTGTCTTTTCAGAACAGATATACCATTTCACGTGAAACAGTGTATCATTTTACTGAATGGTTGTATCTTTCTGAAGCATCAGTTCAAAACCAGTGCATCAGTTTGTGAGGAATTCCATCAGTTCGAAACACTGTTTCAAAATCTGCATGCATGCATAAATGAAGATTACTGTTGCATTTTTTCCATTGGTATTCGGATTAATTTCTTATCAACTAAAAACTTTGTCTAAAAAGATAGATCTCATCGATCGATCATTTTTCAAATCCAAAGCCGAGCCTAGCGAGTGACGATGATGACGACGTGAGGTATCTCTTATTTCTTGCCTCACTTAGCATTGGGAATAAGTGCTTTCTATTAAAAACACTCCATAATTCACTTCTCCCACCAATGTGGAGAATTAGTGAACTTTCCAATTTTGGGAGTACACCTTCTAAATTTGTGTCTCCTTCCTTCAGCCATTTTTCTATTCACACTTCTTTCATCTACTATGAACCCAACACTAACAAAATAGATTAATCATTCCCTTGAAGGGATATGATATTGCCTCCCATTGCTCTTTTGCAAGAGCTTGTACTTATACTTCACATGGCTTAGTCAATATTTGAAGTTAATTCACATTAGCTACCTATTTTTGCAGCAGATTTAGAGTCTTTGCCAGCCTAGCTGGAGTTACCTAAACTGATGAAGAGTGAACTTCTTGTGTCTTTGAGGTCTTACTTATCTTAGCCTCTATATTTTTCTTTTCCACAATTTTAGTTTGATCCATAATTCAGTCAGGGACGGAGCCAGCCTTCTGTTCGGGGGTTCGGCTGAACCCCTTTCGACGGAAAAATATACCATTTATACATAATTAAAATTATATTTTATGTGGTTATTGTTGTTTTTCGAGTACACATAATCTGTATTTTTGCAGCACTACTTCAACACTAGTTCAAATTTAAAACAAGAACACTATGAAGTACAACAAGACCCTCAACACAAGATCAAAATAATATTTCAAAGAAGTATGTTTTATTTTTTAGAAATTAAGATAAAACAGAAATGACCAAGTCCTCCGAATTCATGAAGTGTTCTTAAGGAAATAATTTCCCTCAAGTACCCGAGGTTGTGGAATTTTCCTCCCAGGATAAAATAGTCAAACAAACTAACTATAGAGGTACCTCAAACAATTGAAATTTCTTTGAACCCACTCAACGATTTGATTGATCACACAGAATGTTTTGAAGACAAGAAGATTTTGTATATTCAGAAAATTTTTCATACCTAAACCTATGGATAAATGTAGATTTATATAGCCATCAAGTGCCCCTTCCCAAAGGTGGCAACGGTTCATCTGAAAAGGTGTATCCTTTGGAAGAGTCATGTCTGTTCATTCGAAACATTGTGTCTTTTTCTGAACAAAAACAACAATTTAAATAGTCACTTCTTTTCCAAAACAATATGTCTTTTCCTCAAAGGTTATGTCCCTCTATTTTCCATTCACACCTTTTTCATACATATTGAACCCAACAATCCCCCACATGAATGAGGAATGGCTATTTTTTCGTAAAATTTTACGGACAAGTATGTGATCATCAAGCAAAGAATGATTGCATCTGGATAAGTGGGTTTTTCTTTGAACTTTTCGTAGTGAACATGCATCGGATGCACTCGGTCAATCGGTAGATTTGATATCTTCAAACCGTCGAGATTTAATGTACACCTAGACAACACATGTCACACAACCAGCCTTTTACCATTTATGGTTCTCACGGTTGTGTTTTTTCATCCATGAACACGTCCCGAATTCATGAGAGCTTAGAGAATAGGCCTTTACTAACATTCTTCTTGAAACGGCTTCCACTTCGCCCTCACGTAGGTGTTTCTAAACTTTCAATCCCATAGATTAAATTATTTGGTCAAATCTACCAAATTTAGATAATCATTAAAAGACTTCTCACCTTAATTCTTATCCTTGTTTACTAAACATTGTCTACATCATAATAATAGGTTGGTAGCTTGACAATGTTGAACCTGTCAGACACAACTTTGTTTGATCTCCTTGAACCTAGCTCTTAGGATCTCCAGTCTGCTAGGTAGAGTTACCGCTATACTGACTTGTCCTAGGCCTTAAACTCATTCCCTTTGATGTCCTTTCCACTCCTTCTCAAGATAGGCCTTTTATAAGTGGATCCGACACATTATCCTTTGACTTTACATAGTCTACAATGATAATTCCACTAGAGAGAAGTTCCATAATGGTATTATATCTCCGACATACGTGACGAGATTTACTATTGTACATTATGCTCCCTGCCCTACCTATTGTAGCTTGTCTATCACAGTGTATACAACTGGTGTCACTGGCTTGGGCCAATAAGAAATATCTTTCAAGAAATTTTGGAGTCATTCTGATTCTTCACCGGCTTTATCCAAAGCGATAAATTCAAATTCTATTGTAGAGGGAGTAATACAAGTCTGTTTGGATGATTTCTGAGAGACTGCTCCTCCACCAATAGTAAATACATATCCACTTGTGGATTTTACTTCGTTCGACCCGGT
>NW_025877213.1:0-840 GCF_002878395.1 Capsicum annuum
GTTTTACAACATTATCAACAAACAAAGAGGCTACGCTAGGCGCATCATCACATTTAGAACAAGGAATAAAGTGAGCCATCTTGGAAAATCAATCCACCACGACAAAAATACTATCCCGCCCTCTTCTAGTCCTCGGCAATCCTAATACAAAGTGCATTAATATGTTAAGCCAAGGACTTAAATGGGTGGACAATGGGGTGTACAACCCGTGGGGTTGGAGCCGTGACTTGGCTCCTTTGCACTCAACACATTGGCCACAAATCTGGGCCACATCCTTGTGTATTCTAGGCCAATAAAATAGTTCTTCCAAAATTTTGAGGGTCTTCTCGACCCCAAAATGGCCCATTAGACCGCCATTGTGTGCTTTCCTCACAAATAATTCTCTCTACGAACTTGAGGGAACACATAATCATCTATGTTTAAATAAGTATCCATCAAATTTGGTATAGAGATGGGAACCCCTATCCGTAACTCACCTATCCCTTTCCAACTCTTCACTTTCCCTATAGATAAGAGCGAAGTGAGGGTCCTCGGGATATAAATACTTGAGGCTTTCAAACCCCATCAACTTAGACCACAAAGTAGACACAAGCACATATTTTTGGGACAAAGCATCGGAAACCACGTTGTATTTACCCTTCTTGTATTGAATAACATAAGGGAAAGTTTCAAGAAATTCAATCCATTTGGCATGCCGCCGGTTAAGCTTGTCTTGTGCCCGTAGATGCTTCAAGAATTCATGATCCGTTCGGATCATAAATTCTTTAGGCCACAAATAATGTTGCTAAGTGGCCAAGGCTCTAATTAAGGCATACAACTCTAAATCGTACGTAGAGTAGT
>NW_025877213.1:940-2086 GCF_002878395.1 Capsicum annuum
ATTGAATAACATAAGGGAAAGTTTCAAGAAATTCAATCCATTTGGCATGCCGCCGGTTAAGCTTGTCTTGTGCCCATAGATGCTTCAAGGATTCATGATCCGTTCGGATCATAAATTCTTTAGGCCACAAATAATGTTGCCAAGTGGACAAGGCTCTAATTAAGGCATACAACTCTAAATCGTACGTAGAGTAGTTTAGAGTTTCTCCTTTGAGCTTTTCGCTAAAGTAGGCAATAGGCTTCAATTCTTACATTAAAACCGCGCCTATGCCGACTTTGCTTGCATCACATTTGACCTCAAGTCTTGTCAAAATTTAGCAATTATAGCAACGGGGCCGAGATGAGCATAGCTTTCAATTCCTCGAAGTCCTTATCTTGTTCATCTCCCCACTTAAAAGGCTGATCCTTTTTAATCACTTCGGTCAAGGGGGCGGCAATGGTGCTAAATCCTTTGACAAAACGTCTATAAAAACTAGCCAACCCATGGAAGCTTCTCACTTCACCTACGGTTTTGGAAGTTGGCCAATTTTTAATGGCGTCAATCTTAGATTCATCCACTTCGACCCCTTTTGAGCTCACCACAAACCCAAGAAATACAACCTTATGGACACAAAAACAACACTTTTCTAGATTAGCATATAACTTCTTCTTTCGGAGGACATCAAACACACATTGTAAATGCTTTACATGCTCATCTAAGGACTTACTATACACCAATACATCATCAAAATAAACAATAACAAACTTTCTAATAAATGGCTTCATCACATGATTCATTAGCCTCATGAAAGTACTTGGAGCATTTGTTAGGCCGAATGGCATAACCATCCATTCATAGAGACTGAGTTTGGTCTTGAAGGGGGTTTTCCATTCATCACCCGGTTGCATACGAATTTGGTGATAGCCACTCCTCAAATCAATTTTAGAAAACAAACATGAACCACTCAATTCATCAAGCATATCGTCTAACCTAGGTATAGGGTGACGATATTTTATCGTTATCTTGTTGATGGCTCGGCAATCAACGAACATACGCCAAGTGCCGTCCCATCTTTCTTGGGAACTAGTAGCACCAAAACCACACAAGGGATCATACTCTCCTTGATATATCCTTTGTTGAGGAGTTCCTTAACTTGGCGTTGCAATT
>NW_025877214.1:0-3422 GCF_002878395.1 Capsicum annuum
AAACATTTCCTTGAGACCTTGACATATTTCATCCACATCCTTGTTAGAATATGGGTATTGATTTTCTTCCTTTTGAGCTTTCGTGAAAGATTGGCTGATGTGTGGAACCGAACTTATCAATTTCCAATCCTTCTTCTTCTTCTGCTCTTTTGCCCATTTTCTATCTGCCGCGGTAGGCTTAAAGCCTAAGCCAAAGGAGTCACAGCTACCACATGGATCTACGGGGTTTATAATTCCTTGCAGCGAAACCCCTAATCCTTTTCCCGGTTCATAACCATTTTGTAGCATTTGGCTAGCCACCATGATTGAAGTAGAAGAGAGATGAGGCCCTGGAATCGGCGTGCCTTCCACGACTTGATCAGCTGTCACAATTTCAAAGGCTTGATATATGGAAGATTCACAACCCCCTTTTGTTTCGATACAGGGTACAGAAGGATCTCGATGTATGGGAAGGTCATCCTCTCCATGTACAATGATTTCTTGATTGTCGTGTTCAAACTTAACTACTTGATGCAAAGTAGAGGGTATGGCTCTGGCCGTGTGGATCCATGGTCTTCCTAAAAGCAGGTTGTAGGAAGTATCCATGTCTATTACTTGAAAGGTGATCGTAAATTCAACTGGTCCAATAACCAAAGCAAGATCTACCTCACCAATTGTGTCTCGTTTTGCACCATCAAAAGCCCGAACATATACATTATTGGACCGAATCCTATCTGGGCTGATTTTTAATTTTTGCAAAGTAGAGAAAGGACAGATATCTACTCCTGAACCTCCATCGATCATTACCCCTTTTATGTAATGTCCTTCGCATTTGATAGTCAGATGCAAAGCCTTGTTGTGACCAGAACCTTCTGTGGGTAACTCATCATCAGTGAAAGTGATTCTATTTGCTTCAAATATTCTGCAAACCATCCTTTCTATTTGACATACCGCAGTTTCCTTTGGGACGTATGCTTTATTCAACAACTTAATCAATGCCTGACAATGTTCTTTAGAATGTAGCAGCAGGGATAATAATGATATTTGAGCCGGGGTTTTCCTCAATTGATCGATAATGGAGTAGTCTTGGGTTTTCATTTTCTTCAGAAATTCCTCGGCCTCTTCGCTTGTGACAGGTGTTTTCATTGGCCCTTGACTATCTTTAAACTGTTTTGGTCTCCTTAACTCTTCTGGAACATAGCATCTTCCCGATCGAGTCAAACCCCCTATTTCGTTTGTCTCTTCCATGACCTCTTTTCCTTTGTACATCATCGTGGTTTTGTTGTAGTTCCATGGGATGGTTTTCAAGTTTGTCACTGGGAGCTGTGTTGCGTGTCTTATGACAATGGGTTCTGTAATCTTTCTCATGTTGTTGTGCTGTTGGTTGAACCCTGCGGGACCACTCGAAACATATAGTTTTGGCCTATCTTGTGTTATTCCCTTTAGCTTTGCAGGAACATACAATACCATCTTTTCTGAATCTCGGGGTCTTATAATGGAACTGGCTCCTTTCACGATCAGTGGTTCTCTTGGCATATACTTCAGTGCTTCTCCCTGGTTTTCCTTCAAGGCACCTATTTCTGGCATTGCTTGGCTTGTTGGCCTGCAGTCTCTATCGTTAAAAATCATCCCCACGACGTGTGTGTTACTGTGATTAGGAAGTGGATTGTCGGTGACATTCGGTGCTTCTTCTTTCTGTATTACGATTGCCTTACTTTCGATTAACTTTTCAATGGCTCTCTTCAGACTCCAACAGTTTTCGGTACTGTGACCTTGGACGTTGGAATGGTACTCACACCTTACATTAGGATCAAACCAACTTGCATTCGGATCCACTTTGAAAGACAAAACAGGTTCAATCCATCCTAATTTGACCAATTTCCGCAACAGGCTCGTATATGATTCTCCAATTGGGGTGAAGTTTTCCTTTGGCCTCTGTTCTCTTGTATAGTCTGTCGTAACATACGGATTACGAGGGGCTTGTAAATTTGGCTGCCGCATACGAAAAGCCTGTGGCGCAGGTGCCCGCCATTGTGGACGCTACGGAGGTCGGGCATACGCTTGAGCATTAAGAACAGCAGGTTGAGGCGTATAATAATGTTGAGGAGGGCTGGGTTGTCCCTGTTGGACATGAACGTAAAGGGAGTTCTGTCCCCTATGGGCATTGCCCGGTCCTGACGCCGTCATGGATCCTTCCTCCTTCTTCTTCCGATTTCTGAAACTACCTGATCCACTCTGAATGGCTTGTGTAGTGGCCCTGAGGGCAGTTTGGCTCATGATTTTTCCTGATTTGATGCCATTCTCCACCATTTCCCCAATTTTTATTGCTTCGGCGAAAGGTTTACCAACCGCGGCTAGTAAATGATGAAAGTAATCGGACTCTTGAGTTTGGAGAAAAACGTCGATCAATTCCTGTTCCTTCAGTGGTGGCTTGACTCTAGCTGCCTGTTCTCTCTATTTTATGGTAAACTCTCAAAAACTTTCAGATGGTTTTTTCTTCATATTAGCGAGAGAAGTGCGGTCATGGATAATATCAAGATTGTACAGAAATTGTTGCACAAAATCTTGAGCCATATCATCCCAAACGTGCCAATGGGAGATGTCTTGATCGATAAACAATTCGGAGGCTATTCCCGTCAGACTTTCTCCGAAATAGGCCATAAGCAGCTCTTCTTTCCCTCCTGCTCCTCTGAGTTGATTACAATACCTTTTTAAGTGGGCCACTGGGTCCCCATGACCACTATATTTGTCGAATTTAGGGGTCTTGAACCCTATCGGCAAATGAACATTAGGGAACATACACAGGTCTTTGAAAGAGACGCTTTTGTGTCCTCCCAATCCTTGTATGTTTCTCATACTCTGCTCCAGACTCCTCACTTTTCTAACTATCTCTTCTCGTTCTTCATTCATAATAGCCTTCCCAATCATGATATGAGACTCAGGCTGATGAGTGGGCTGATATGAATTTACGGGTTTGAATGCCAATTCAGGAGGATAGACTTGATCATGATTTAGTTCGTTGATAGACTTTTGTATCATTGATGGAGGATTTGTATTAGTTGCCACGCCCGGAATGAAAAGCGGGTTGTTCGTGAATGATGGATTTGGAGGACGCATGGTGGATGTGCCAGCAGCGCTAGACACATTAGCGTATGGACCAAATCCAGGCGGATAAAGTGGATCGTCGACTTAGGCTTGAGTAGAACTGGAAAGATTCGCATCTGAAAGGCCGGGAATCGAGGAAGGCGGGGCTTGTCCATTCGCCCAGGCCTGATACATTTCCGCAATTTGTTGCTTCAATAACCTATTCTCCTCTAAAGATGCAAACTCTCGTGGGACTAACTGATCTCGACCTTCTTCATTATCAGATTCTGTTCCATCTTTCCGAGTCATCTTCCTTTTTCCTTTATACCTTGTGTTGTACGGGTGAGAGGCCAGCTTGA